>NC_068990.1:72991626-72994622 GCF_001194135.2 Octopus bimaculoides
ATATATATATATATATATATATATATATATATATATATATACACACACACACATATATATATATATATATATATATATATATATGAATACACAGATGTATCATCATCATTTAACATCAGTCTTCCATGCTGTCATAAGTTGGACAATCTGACAAGAGCTGGTAAGTCAGAGGACTGCGCCAAGCTCCACTGTCAGCATGGTTTTTACCACTGGATGCCCTTCCTAACACCAACTAATTTACAGGTGGATTGGGTGCTTTTTGTGTGGCACCTGCACCAGCAAGGTCACCAAGTAACTTGCAAGACAAAGATCCCTCAAGAATCACACCCTCCTTCACAGCCACAGAATTATCTGTTCTCCTCCACCACCATACATATCCCATTCTCCTTGTGTACTACACCAGGCCCTCCTCAACACCCTACTCCAGCAATCAACACAACCACATATCAACTCTCTCTCATCCTGTCCTTCTCCTGTCTACTGTATCATCATTAATATTCTGCTGCTCTTCCTCATCTGTTTTTCTGCAATATCAGTTCATTGCCTACACCCCTACTGCTGCAATTTCTGGCATCATTGCTCATCCCCCACTCCTTATCCACGATTCACTTACATCCAGCCTTCAGCTTACCCAATCTTTACAGGTGTTACTACCTTCCCTATCCTCACCCATTCCCCATTTTTCATTACACAACAAACTTTTGCAAACTCCATCCACTCATATTCCTGGTTCCAGTGGAATTTTGTACATTAAGGCACTAGCGTAGCTAGAGGAAGTGGAGCAGAGAGGGCGGCACCACTTTTGGGTCTGCGGTAGGCAATATGTATTTTTTGTGGGGGCCCAGGGGCAGCAAACTGAAGGGCCACCCCAGGCGGCACACACTCTAGCTATGCCAGTGAATTGAGGATCCACCATCACACCTCATCGCCACTACTTTATCACTTTCCAACTCCACCATATCAATCCTGCCATCTCCACTAAAATGTGAGTAGTCATGCGGCTGCTCTACATCAACAAACCTGTTCTGCTCTGGCCCCTTCACTTATACTTTAACTCCAAATTTCCTAGAGTAAAGTCACTCCCTCTGGGTTTTCATAATCATGGAAATAGCACTGGGGATCTCAGTAAGTAGGTGGTTTGAAAAAAAGCACCCAGTACATGCCATGAAGTGGTTGGTGTTAGTAAGAGCATCAAGCTGTAGAAACCACATGAAAGCAGACACATTATGCATGATACAGTCATGATATAACATACCATGTAACAGATGTGGTTATATAGTTAAGATGCTTGTCTCCCAACCATGTAGCCTTGGGTTCAATCACACCAGATGACACCTTAGACAAGTGTTTTCTAAAATAGCCCCAGGCAGACCAAAGCCTTATGTGTGGATTTGGTAGAGAGAAACCAAAAGGTGCATTTCAATATGTGTGCATGTGTGTGTGTGTGTATGTATGTATCCCTGTCTAGACATCAAGTGAACATTGTAAGCATCATTATCATATAAGCATGGTTACTCATTTCCCATCTTCCTTGAATAATATGTCTGGCCATGAGGAAATACTGCCTCACTTGGATAGAGGTGAAGGTTAGTGACAGGAAAGGTAAAATGATGATGATGATAATACATACATACATATATATATTCATATATATATATACATACACACACATGTGTATACACATACATGCCCATACATACACCATATACATATCATATACAAATATTGAAAATTTAATAACATTCTAGTTATATAGTTTTTGCAAATAGGATTAATTTCAGAAATTATAAAATCTCATATAAAGCATTCGTTTTGCATAAAATGAAATTGTTTATAAATATAATTACAACACAGTTTTATGCAATTCCAATGAAACCATAGTAGAACAAGCAATTTTAAAAATGTTCTTGTAAAATTTTCATAAGATAATAAAATGTCTGTAGTGATAGTATACATATTAACTACATGCGAATGTATAATAGATTAGACTCTATGAGCAAGTTCCTGGTAGTAACACAATTTCAAGTAAGAGAAAAATTACCAGTACAAGTCTTTTCCTTGGAAACTATTTTTCACAAAATATAATTGTAATGACAATTTTGCAATAAATCATAATATATTTTGCGTCTGTTTTTCTGTTAAATACATATCATATATGAAAATCCCATTGGATTTGTATTTATAAATTTTCTCAAAGAATTTATTTAACAAATCCAAAACTCTTGTCACTGGTTTTTTGCATATAATTTTGCAACAGTTTAATAAGTAATACATCTATAAATATAAATATTTAGGACAGAAAAACTTTTTTAAAACAAAAGAAAAAGTTAGTGAAGTAAAACCACCAAAAAGTTAAAATAGCATAAAAATTAAGGATGATTCCATGAGAGATTCACAATATTTATGTAACATGTTCGAAAGTGAATTTTTGAAAACACTAAAATTAATTTTTGTATTTACAAAAATAACTATTTCAAATTATTTAATTTTGTTTCTTTTCTTCTTTTTTTTTTTTTTTTTTTTTTTTTTTTTTTGCTTTGTAAATATTGTTGAAATAGTAAAATGTTATCTTGAGAACAAACACTTGAAAAGAAACCCTACTTTTATTGTTCTTTTAATCATAAAACCTCTTTCTATATTGTATTTTATATTTTCACTTTTGTCACTAAATTTATTACCAAAATAAATTTCCATCGAAAATAACTTTGCAGGAGACAAATTTTTAACACTATCACAAACTGTTCCTTTTAATACTGTTCTTTTTAAAATATATAAAAAAATTTTTTTTTTGAAAATAAAACCTACACTGTACATTATATATAGTCTTTTTTTCCTACTTTTTTTATTTTCAAATTGCATAATTTTCCAGTCACATTTGTTTTTTATATTACAAAACTAAAACTGACAGCTACGTAAATACTGAAATTTATTTACATACATTTCTTTCAATTAGGGTTGAGAGCAAAATATTACTTTTGCTTTTTTTTTTTTTTTTT
>NC_068990.1:72994632-73015470 GCF_001194135.2 Octopus bimaculoides
TTTTTTTTTTTTTTTTACTTTTAGTTATTTATGATTCAGTCATTTGGTTTCTACAGAAGTGTGGTGTATCAACAGAAATAATTCTCTACTTTAACTGTAGAATAATAATTACTATTCACAGGATATTGGTTCAGATTTCTTCAAGACATTTATTATTTCTTTTGTACTTTGTTTGAAACCTTGAAGTCGCAGCTGTGCTAAACTACTGAAGGCATATTAGTAATATAATAACAAAACTCATTAACATTTACATGATAGGAAAGAAGCAGTGATGTTCATGCCTTTACTACAATTGAAAAATCAACCCACATTGTGGTGTTGGTTTGCTAAACATTTATATTTGCCAATGGTGTTGACACCAGTAACTAGATAGGACATAAAAGAAGACATTTAACATGATTCTTAACATGTTCACATATTCATTCAACATATTTCACAGAAAAGGATAATTGAAAGTGATACTAGGAAATCCAACATCAAAATTTGAATAGAAATATAATTTCAATTAGTATAATCCCAGGTAGAAAAGTTTAAATTGTACCAGAGTCTTAACTAATAATCAAATTGACTAAGATAATTTAAACTCTACTTCTTATTTTTTAGTATATCTTCAAGAAATTAATAGAGTGAAGCTCCATTATATCATAATAAGTGAGAATGTATCACCACGTAAAAGAATAACTGCACAAAATTAAGATTTAAAAAATACAGTAAGAGCCACAAAAGTTCATACTAAATCAGGACACATTATTATAACAAAGCTGCACTTCATATTTTTCTTCATATGCCATACTCTATGTCTACCAGCGTTGGCAATCGTTGACTTTCACCTACTCCTGTCCCACACACAACAGGTACAAAGGTAAGAGGACAAAATATCAAAAGTCTCGATTGTGCAGACAATGTGGTCTTCACATCAACAACAAAGAAAGCAGGGTCTGGGTTATAACAGCATACAGAAAGGAAAAAAAGAAAGCACTGTCAATTTACAACATAATTAATGGAACTTCCTTGAAACAAATCAATGGCTTTAAATATTTAGGCATCTTTATTAGACTAGATAAGAAAAAACATCAAAGAAATTCAAAGATTGGACAGGTCAAAGCTGGTTATGGTGAGATCAAAGAGATCAAACATATATTGTCTAAGAAATGGCTATGAATAAGAGTGAGGAAAAGAGTCTTAATGGGGTGGGGGTGCACAGGAACCATCCAATCAAGAGCAAAAACTTGTCCACATTGTAAAGATGTGGCTCCTTGGACAAATACTGAAGATGCACTATACAGATAAAGTAACAAATGCTGAACAAACATAGACATGCAGAAACTACCACAAAACTTTGTAACAACACTGGGAGGCAACAGGCCATGTTTGTTTGACATTCTATGAGATGACAAAGCAGCCTTGAACAATTTGTGACAACAGGAAAACTGAAAGGAAAATGAAGCTAGGAATTACAGACAGCAAAGATACTTGATGGCCTAACTAAGCTGGTTATAGAAAAACCAATTTAAAGCCAATATAAAAACTGATCCCAGAAACACAGTATATAGTAATGTCTAAGAACTGAGTACTGAATCAAATGCGGAAATATGCTTAGAGAAAGTTTAGTTTTCAAGGTTTCCAACACACTGACATCTAACTTTTGAGTGCAGAAATTAAAATAAACAAAATGACAAACATCTGCCCCAGGTGCAAAATTATGATCTTGATCAAACAAGCCAATGAGTCATGTCAGTAATGTGCAAAGTGATAAATGCAAATATAGTCTTAAGGTTTGTAAGAATTCCAAATTAGTGTTGATTCTGTTTTTTAGCCCCAGCTCCCATCAAACTATCTCGTTATTTTTTTTTTCCTTTTCTTTTTTGCATTATTCAAAATTCAAAAATATCTAAAGACTATTTAAGTAAGAAAGAAGAAGCTACCTGAACTAAAATGCTAGTGTAGTGGACTAATCTATGCCACAATATATATAGGATAGTAGTTAAACAAGAACATTAGAGAACTTATTAATATTCAGGATGGATATAAAGTAAGGATATCTTGGAATGTAGCTGGCACATATATATATATATATATATATATATATATATATATATATATATAAAGTAAGCATAACAAAGAAACAAGCTAATAATAGGAGCAATTGAGAATGGTTGACTTGATTCACCTATTTAACCTAACACAACATATAAAAATTGATATGATGATATGAAAAGAATCAAATAGAATTTGAAAATAAATACTTTAATAGAAGAACAACAAACAAAAACTTTACGCTGTTTAGCTATATTGTATCACAATTATATTTTTAATAACAAACAAAATCTATAGTGGCATCATAATTTAAGCCAATAAAAGTACAAAAAGGCCTTAATAGCTTATAAATAAATAAATTCAAAAGTTTTAAGCAATAAAATTTCTTTATTGCACATAAAACACTATCACTAATGAATTGTTTTTTAATAAAAACAAAACAAACGGATGCCTGTGTATTTATTCATCAAAAAGTATATTTTGCAAATGAATATTCAGTATTATCTGGAAGTCAATTTGAAACATAAGTGAGAAGATAATTTGGGGCATAAAATATTTCAGAACTGCTCACCCATCTCAATAATGTTAAATTAAAGAATTTTAATATTCAATTAATATATGAATCTGTCAGCCTACACCTAGAACTTACATTTCAAAACAAAGAAATTACAGTCGATTCTCACTTTGTATTTATGATTTATTTCACTTATTTCAAATGTCAATCCATTGATTAAAATAGAAACGCTCTCCAAAGAATCTTCCTAAAAGTAATAACTTATTAATTCATATTACAATATCCAAATATTGCGGAAAAAAAAAAACATTCCAAAATATAGTTTGTCTTTTTTTTTTTGCACGTGAGAAATAAATCTGTTCTTAAGGTATTTATTGTTAATCAAAAGATGTTGATAATTAGCCAACTGAACATAAATATAGTCAGTATGAGGAAAGGCATATCCCATGGAGATTTTTGGTTACCATTAATGCTAAATATTAGCTTTGATATTTCACACTTAATATTTCAAAAAGAGACCTGATTCTTTTCAACTAAGGTCTCTTGTGGGTAACAGAAAATAGCCCACCTTTTTTTTATTTAGGTATCATAATTATAATTTATACACATGATAATTATAAGCAGATATCAAAATAAATGATTTTAAATTTCAAAAGTGGTTATTTTTAACCCAGTCTAATTTTAAATATTTAGCAGAGCTATGAGAAAAGCTAAATAAAAATTAGAACAACACAATAATTATATATTACAAAATAACATATAAACACATGCATTAACTAAATAAAGATATTAGCAGATCATTCTTAAATTATAAAAACAAAGCACATTAAATCAATAATTCAGTTGAAGCTCAATTTTGTTAACCATCATTTCTACAAAATGATTATATAAATTAACTACACAAATTAATTCATAAATTTCAGCACTCCATAACTACCTTTTTTTTTTATCTTTTTGCAAATTGTGGACACACGTTGCAATTCTAAGGTCTGTTAGTGACAAGTGCACCAAGTAATCATGAAAATTAAACCAAAAACAAAAACAAAAAAACATTCATAATGCAATGACGATGCTTTATATGTGTTGAAAAATGTTAGCATAATGCTTATCATTTTCTTTTCTAACAAAATTTTTTCTGGATGCTACCAAAAATGATACTTACAAATATACTTTGGATAAGGTCTATTTGAACTGCATCACCTGATAGTCTTTATTTTATTCACAGGTAACAAATACACTAATTAATATATATATATATATATATATATATATATACATACAATTATAAATAAGGGCAAAAGAAAAAATTTCTATGCCAATGTGCTGAAAAACAAACTTTAGATCGTCTAAGCACATACAATATTTTTCACTATAAACACACCGTGTACTGAAATGAGAAAAGCAAGCTAACACAAATTTTTTAAAAATTCATTATTCCTGAATCGGACTGATTTCTAGATTAATCCACAAAGATTCTTCCTTCTTCAACGAGAAACACGATTAGAAATAAATGGAACACTCACATATACCCATGGAAAAAGCAGATGCAAAGTCATAAGTACATTTACCCAAATATATCCAAACAGAGATTCTGTAGCAAGCCTCAGCACACATGTAGACGGTCGGGAATTGCAATTGCAAACATAGACTCTGGGTCATAAATGTTGGGAGTGATAAAGAGTCAATTCCATCAACTCCTGTAGTGCTTGACTGGCAAATATTTTATTGATATTTCGAAGGATGACAGGCAAAGAAAGTTGACCTTGGTAGGATTTGAAATGTAACTATGTCAGTATAAAACTTTATATTGCAAAAACATTGTCCACTACTCTGTAGAGTTCACCAATAATAATTGTTTCTAACAGAAGAAATGACCTGAAATTTAGTGGGAGGGAATAGGTAGTTATTTCATTCCTAGTATTTGACTAGAATTCTATTGACCCTGGAAGGACAAAAGACAAAATTTATTTTGTCAGGATTTGAACTCAAAATGTAAAGTTTTACTAAATACTACATGACACTTTGTAAACTCTAATACTATGAAACTCTGCCATCTTAAAAACAATGATTGTCTGTAACAAAGGCATAAATCCTGAAGTTTTAAGGGACACACATGAAGTGTTAACTTGACCCAATACTTGACTGGTACTCTATTTTATCGGCCTGGGAATGATAAAATGGCAAAGTTGACCTCAGTAAGATTTGAATTTAAAATGTGAAGAATTATAACTAAATACTGCAAGGTATTTTGTTCAACACACTAACAATTCTATCATGCTACAAAGACAACGAATAATAAAAATAATGATAATAATAATGTAATTTTTCTAAAACTACATAATTATATAACTACTGAAACTCCTCCTGTAATACTACTGACTCGAGTTAATAAAGATATTACACATCTAATGAGTACACGAACATTTCTACAGTACATTGATCTTCCTTCAGCATGTTATAAACTTAGAATATCAGAGAAAGTCTGTTCTTTTAATTCGCATATTAATAGACATTTTCAGTTCATGAAGTACATATGTATACAGTTAGTCTTCCATATTTGTATTCCGTATTTGTTTTGATTGTTTTGTTTTCTGTTTGTTTGCTTTTTAAGGAAAGATATTAATTTTCAAACGTTTTTCTTCATAAAGGAATTCACAGTAATTTTACTGTTTTACTGTATAAAATCATCCTTAATAATGTTTAGTTATACCAACCATGAGAAGAAATTGCAATGGTACATGTGTATGTGAATGTGTGTGTTGTAATGAAATGAAAGAGAACATTTAGGCCCTGTTTATAGACAATTTAGGCTTTTCAACAAAGGTCTTTTACTCTTGTTTTATACATTAAATACCATAAATAGAGTCACAATTACAGTATAATTAATTTTAAAATAAAACATTTTATTTAATGAAAAATTAATCAGTCTTCATACAAATCTCAGTGGGGAAATGAATTCATAATACAATAAACGGTACCATTTGAATAATTATAACAAAACATACATTCACAAGCATACAAGTACACACACACACACACACACACACACACACACACACAAACACACACAAACACAAACACACACACATGCATATACATGCACCAAAGAAGAGTTTTTATTTACTCGCAATTAATAGAAGTTCCTTAAGCCCAATTAACATAATAGGTTTGTTGTTACCATTAGTTAAGTCAACCAAGAATTTTAATGAGTTAATGAAACAATTACAATGGTAGAAGTCAAAATGAGATTGCTTTGAAACAACCAACCGACCGACCAGCCGACTAACCAACCGAAAATAACAGAATCCAATAGCAATACATTAGCCTTTTTATCATCTCAGTATTCTTCATCTTACCCGTAGCATCTTGAGCATGAGATGGAACGTAACAGAGAAGAACAAAAGTGTTTGAAACTAATGCAAATGCATTAGTTTCATTTATCTCATTTTATTTACATCAATCAAAAGCCAGCAGGAGGTTTTTCTCACAAAGAATCAACCTGATGGTTGTAATGAAGTAATGACTCATTAGGACATGAACTTCTAACTTTATAATGACCCAATACATAATTAAAGACAAGAACATTGTGAATAGAAGAATTATTTTCGGAAGAAAAATAGAGAGAGAAAAAAAACTCTTAAAACTCCTGACATAAATTCGCAGATATGTAAATATACACTGACAATAAACAAGGAAAACAAAGGTTAAGACAAGAATGTTTGTTTATCTAATTGAAACGACAATATTAAAAATATTTATATATTTGTGCTGAATAAAATATTGAAAAGATAATTAAAAGAATTCATAATGAAATGCAGTCATTGAAAGAAACTAAATAAAAATTTTGAAGTAATGAGCAAAATGAAAGTTAATCTTTACCATTGATCAACAATGTATGTGTGTGTATATATGTATCTACATACATATATATGAGTGTGTAGGTGTGTGTGTGTGTGTATATATATATATATATATATATATATATATATATATATATATATATATGAAAAGATATCTACATTGGTGTCTGTGCATATGTGTGTGTAGCTATATATATATATTCTATTATGTGTGTATGTGGGTGTGGGTGTACACACACCCACATATATGCATATCCATATACATACACATAGTTGTGTAGATATGAGCATAAAAATGAAGGTTTGACAATGAAATGTTTGAGTGATTCAAGATGGGAATATTGCTAATGCATGCATCTCACACATACATAGACACAGAGGTATGTGATTTATACACACACACACACACACATATATATATTACTCTTAGAAACATTGAATATATATATACATCTTTCATTCACATACATATATATATATAATATTAAAAAGCTTATAAAATATATTTCATAAACACAAAAAATTAAAAAAAATTAATTCATTTATCAACAGACGATGAAATGGACAAGATAGTGAGAGTTAATTAAAGTGAAGAGCTAATCAAGTAAATAATTCAACACTGAATAAAACATAATTGGAGTATTTAATTTGGAAACCTGAACTTAGAGAAAAATGTAAAAAAGAAACTGCTATCAAAAGAGAAATTCTTAAATAAACTATATTATTTCCCATTTCAAACAATTACAGAAATCAACACAAGTAGATTACAATTTATTAAGATTTTTCCTCATTCATAGAAACTTGAATAAGACTTCCAGAATATATTTCTAATTCTTTTCCTTTTTGAAAATTGTAAGAAATGATTACAGTGACTAATTTTCTTTCTTTTTTTTTTATTTATCTATTTATTTTAAATAAATAAGTAGTTTATGAATAAATCAGTATTAATTGACTGGCAAAAGCAATTGTTTTAAAAATTGTTTTCATTAAGTAATACATTTTAGATAAACAGAGACATCATTATGCCATTTTTTTTGTAGCTGTTTTTAATAGTTTAATCAGTTATACTACATATTTAAATATATTCAAATGTTTCATTCTCTCTCTCTCTCAATATTCATTTTATACTTCTTTTGCTTGCTTCTAAAGATGAATTTGCTAGCATTTAAAAAGCAATTTTCAAAATTATACTGTAGAATAACAATAAAATAATACTGAGAGAAGCAGTATTAATACCAAAAAGTAATCTTAATCTCCAGCTTAACATGGAGGTTGTGTTAAAACACAGAATTATTTGCCTTGAGAGGATTTCTCATAAGGACTCATGGTACATAAAAACAAATGCAATCATATTGTAGATAGATGAGAATTGCCTGCTATGGCAGCCAGAAGTGCCAGATCCTCGAGGAACCCATAGCAGAGTGAAACCACATGACCTGGCACTTCCAGCACCCATAGCAGACAATTCTCATCTGCCAACGATATAATTACATGTTACAACATTTTGTAAACAAATTTTGGAAGTGTTGAATGTGTTTCGTATTTTACAGATGAGAAAATAATATTTTGAATGCAGTATATCTGTGAAAAGAGCAGAAATATTACTTTCTTGTCTGTAAAATAATTACACGTGTTTGTATGCACCATTAGTCCTTATGAGAGATCCTTTCAAGGTAAATAACTCAGGATTCTGTGTTATAACACAAATTCCACATTGAGTTGGAGATCTAGATTACCTTTGCTTCTGTCACTATTATTTATTTTTTAATAAACCTGCTGGCTATTTGCAACACCAGTGCCTGAATAGGAACTAAGATTCTATATATCATTGATGGGAGATCTGGATGTTATCATGCTACTGGACATTTGTCACTAAGGAATCCATAGGAGGATTAAACCACAGGATCTGGCAGTTTGGTGGCCATAGCAGATAAATGTTATCTCTCAACAATATTTGTTTCAGTCAGTCATTTGATTGCAGCCATGCTGGAGCACAACCTTTAGTCGAACAAATTCAACCCCAGGACTTATTCTTTGTAAGCCTAGTACTTATTCTATCAGTCTCTTTTGCCGAACTGCTTAGTTATGGGGACACAAGCACACCAGCATCAATTGTCAAGCGAAGGTGAGGGACAAACACAGGCACACAAACACACACGCAAATACACATATATATACGACGGGCTCCTTTCAGTTTCTGTCAATCAAATCCACTCATAAGGCTTTGGTTAGTCTGAGGCTATAGGAGAAGACACTTGCCCAAGGTGCCACGCAGTGGGACTGGACCTGGAACCATGTGGTTGGTTAGCAAGTTACTTACCACACAACCACTCCTGCACCTAATACAATTACATGTGCTTCTATGCACCATGAGTTCTTATGAGAGAGATCCTCTCATTATAGATAATGCTGTATTCTGAGTTCTAACACAACTTCCATGTTAAACTGGAGATTACAATTACCTTGTAGAATAGCGTTATTTGAATAGGCCCAAAACATTGTCCACAAAATACATTTTGGTTTCTGATCCACTGACTTCTTTCTCACCACATCCAGCCAGTCTTGAATTGAGGATGGAATATATTTGAAGGACTCAACTATGGGTAAACTGGTGGTTAAAATAAAAGCTACAGCCCAACCACACAAGATTTGGAACTGAATAGAGATGAACAAAATTAATCAATCTTATTCATTTTACCCCAACGCTCTACTGCCTCATACATCTTTGATTTTTAACATATTAAATATATTGATTTGTTATATAGACAGAAAGCCTAAGAATGTAGAGGAAAAGAAAACTAAATACGAAGGTTTATACTTTTCCAACATGCTTAAATAAATAATACGAATTAATAAAAACAAATTGAAACCAAGTCAAGGATGTGGTTTGTGTGGATCTTACTTTTATGATGCTTGCCACAATATATTAAGATATATTAAAAACTGAATTTGACAACCTAATAAAAACTAAGAAATTTGTGACAAATTTTATGAGAAATTTGACATGAATAAAATTATTTGGTTTTAATAAATTGGCTAAGCTTTCATTTCCAATAATTTTATATGAACCTAAAAACATACAGTCATTAACCATGCTGACATAATTTTTAATATAAAATCAAACACTTTAACACAAGAACAACCCCAAATTCTTTAGCTAGTGTTACCTACTTTAATTTTGATGGCAACTCTATAACTAGCAAAATATTACACAGGAGATAAATTGTGTCATCATATCTAAGTTGAAATGTAAGGTGAATAAAAACCATTTTAGCAATCTTAAAATGGTATGTAACAGGAACTGCTATGAGGCAATACTTGATGTCTTTCCTTCTTAATAGAAAGATAATTAAGAGTAAATTGTAACATGAAAGGATGTGCCCAGTTAATATTTATATCTGAATATGTTCTGTGAATTAAACATTGTTCAAGTTCCATAAACTTATTAGATATTAAGGACATTATATTTACCTGAAGAGACCAATTTAATATCAATTTCAAATTTTGGAAGAAGTACTAAGTCAATTACATTGAGCCCAGTGTTCAACTGGTACTTATTTTATGAACTCCAAAAGAGATGTAAGGTGAAGTCAATCCTGACAGAATTTGAACTTAAAACATTCAGACGAAATGCAGCTAAGCATTTTGCCCAGTGTGTGAACAATTTTGCCAGCTCACCACCTTAGACCAATCTAATATTAAAACATTAAATATGCACCTATATATTGTTGCTGAATATAATAAGTTGATACTGACATCATTGTATAACAAGCACTAACTTTGATATTATGTTTTCTTTTCATTGTAGTGAGATTTTAAGGAAATTAATACAATATAAGACATGAGAAACAGAAAAGCATCTATGTAGTTAATGCTACAACAGTGTTACAAGTTGAGAAAGGATGCAATAGAACAATGAGTCAGGGATTAAAGGTTTCATGTTGAAAAAGTTTACTCATTAAGCAAATGGCTTTCATTGGAATGTGGCCATGATACTAGTAATTAAAAGAAAGAAGCTTCTCAGTCACATGAACAGTAGACCATACAGAAGTATCATTTTAACTATCAACAACTCTGTCTATTTAAAAAAATCATAAAGAATCAGAGATCTCAATAAGTCAGTGATAGCAAATCCTGACAAGAGTATTTCTTAAAACTTTGGTTTCTACAAGCCAACACTGAGTTGCTAAAAAAAAGGGGGAGAGAATGAAATTTTTGGGGGAAAATAATTGAGAAAATAATTAATTATTTTCAGTATCAAATGCAAGAGTAACAGTGGTGAGCTAGCAGAAAAAATATCCCTTTTGGGGAAATGAGATATACAGTTGATTCTGAGTGTATGCTACAAGAAAGTTTAAGCAAGTATTCTTACAGGATAGCAGTAAAAGTTGCATCAAGAACTAAGGAGGATAGCATAGCCTAAAGAGGAAAATATTTGTTAAAAGGGTGGGTCAGGTCTAGGAAGAAGGGTACAATATTAAGGTAATAAAAAGTCATTATTTCATTTCCTTAACATAAAAAGCTCATAAGTTCAGCATTTTTCCTTTCTTTTCTTTTTTTTTTTTTTTTGAGATAATGCACTTTTGTGATTAATATACCCTGCCCAAAAATATTTAGCCAACTAATTTTTGTTACAATAACATTCAATAAAAACAACTGATTTCCATGCTGACCATTTGCCAACTTTATATATATAATAAGCTTGGAATAAGTGATCTGTCTTTGCTAGTGGAGAATTGTACTTTACAAACTCAAACCTCATAACTTTTTAATTTTTAACACATGTTTAAATTTCACTCTTTTTCTAACATTATACAAATCACAAAAAAAGAAAATGTATTCAAGGAAGCCTCTATGCTCGATCTGTTAGAACTAGCAACTAAATCTTCCCTTAAATCACACCTAACTTCTTAAATAAAAAAGAAAATAGTGGACAATATAGTCCCTAACACATACAATGATATGGTTTGGTCATAGCTGAAAGACCCTTGGTCATAGATGTATTTCATGAGCTGGGTTAAGATTAAAAAACAACTATTTCTTGTGTAACAATAGCAACAAACAATTTTTTTTTAAGGTAATGAAATGGGAGAAGCTAAGTTATTTACCTGTTAATATTAAATTTTACCTTTAAGGTGGTGAGTTGGCAGAATCGTTAGCATGCCTGGCGAAATGATTAGCAGTATTTCATCTGTCTTTACATTCTGAGTTTAAATTCCATCGTGGTTGACTATGCCTTTCATCCTTTCAGAGTCGATAAAATAAGTACCAGCCAAGCATTGGTGTCAGCGTAATCAATTTGGTCCCTCCATCAACACTGCTGGCTTTGTGCCAGAATTTGAAACCAATATTAAATTTTATCTTTAAGGCAGTGAGCAAAAATCGTTAGCATACCAGGTAAAACACTAAG
Source organism: Octopus bimaculoides (assembly GCF_001194135.2). Lineage (NCBI taxonomy): Eukaryota > Metazoa > Mollusca > Cephalopoda > Octopoda > Octopodidae > Octopus > Octopus bimaculoides. The sequence continues at coordinate 73,006,454 of NC_068990.1, forward strand.
CAGCATTTTGCTCATCTCTACATTCTGAGTTCAACCACCACCAAGACCGACTTTGCCTTTCGTCCTTTCGGAGTTGATAAAATAAGTACCAGTTGAGTACTAGGGTTGATGTAATTGACTAATCCTCTCCTCTGAAATTGAAGCCAACATTAAACTTTACCTTCATCTGCAATTCTTCACTAATACAAGCTGGTTATCTTTTCTGTTAGAAAATCTATCTAAAAGAATGTATTGTCTAAAGAAGCACTTCTATATTCAATGACCTTGTTTTAGTAGGTGTTTGAAATCTGTAAAAGAAGTATAGAATCAAGAACTCTGGTGTTAAAAATAACCAAAAGCAAGTGTCAGCTACTGATGGACATCTCTACAACACATGAAGTAGATATGAAATCAATACCAGTTTCACAAAGCAAATAATAGATGCATCATTGATAAGCAGATAGTTGAATACACCAACTACATTATGAACAATGGCATAAATGCTTCAGTTGGGAAAATAAAAGGAAAATTAGTTGATCTAATTAATGGCATTAGGCAAGCTAATGCATTTTAGTTAAGAAACTTGGTATATGGAAGAAGTTTAGGCACCAATCGTTTGTAGATGAAAATGGGACACTACTGACCAGCAAAGTAGAAAAAAATGAAAGCAGAAGAGTTTTTGCAGTTGTTAGTTGCTTGAAGTGGAGGAATCTGTAAACTTGTTATACCCTCCAAGACTTAGAAATAAAGTTAATTGGACAAGGTTGATGAAACAAATTGTAAATTTGTCACTGGAGAAAAACAACATTAAGGAGAAAAGAAATTTACATGAAGCAGCTCTGAGGAAGAAAAATCAGGTAGAGAGTTTTGTATTGGGTTTTGGAGTGATGAGAGATAATGGGCTTGTTGTGGGTACAATAATAAATAGTATGTAAGCAGTATTGATAAGTGGGAGGTGATAAGCAGTCAGGAAAATCAAGGGTCAAATGGTATTCAATGAACATCTTAAGGATATTTTCAGTCAAGCTTAATAAACAGAGTTGGGCTACAACTATTAAAAATATTGGTCAATGCTTTACAAAAGAAAAGTGTGAGATTTAAAATATATGCCAGATGGAAAGAAAGGGAGTTAATTAGTAGAAGGCCAAATTATAATCAAAACTAATGAGCTAGATTAGCCTTTAAACAGATAAAGTAATGCAGACCATGCAGTCATGAAGATAGGTTCTTTTGCTGACATGTTTGATACATGTCAGCCTGAAAATATAACAGAAAATAAAGAATTTATATTCCCTTTTTGTATACAGATGAGTCTTTCAAAACAAATTCCATCAATTGTGTGAGACTGCTCTTCACAAGTTCGCTACGTTCTCTATTTACTGAAATATGGAATATGTCAGTAGAGCTATGAAATATAGAATACTCAGATTACAATGTAGCAAGATAACTGAGTATCTGGATTTGATATTTTGACCTGGCAACTAATTAGTTCAGTACCTTAGTCTCTCAGCTACCACACCCAATCAATAGAAACACTAAACTATAGAACAAAAAAAAAAATCAACATTTAGTGTGAAGTGGTATTATTTTAGACATGTTTAGATAGAGATCGGAATCAAAATAAGAACCCCACTGATTAGAAATTTCATTTTTATAATCAATTGTAGCTTTAGTAACTGATCCATTATCACAATTTGCATGCTCTATCTATTTTATGCTTCATTTAACTTCTTCCCACTGATAAGCTATCCATTAAACATACATCCATGAATCATCATTCTCTGAACACTGCCAAGCACTTTCACAACTGAGGCACAACTCAGTTTTAAACTCAAATATTTTCTTCTTAATATGCTTTTAGTGAACTCAAGATTAGAATCAAGAAATTGAACTTAGTTCTTATTCTCCCATCTTACAGGTCTAATGGCCCCATTGTTAGGAGTGTATATTAATGGTGCACAAAAGTAAAGAATCAACCCCGAAGAGAATAAATCTAAAATTCAGAAGCAGTCAGATTTCTTCATGATTATTAGTTTATCTGATTTCTTCAAACACCTAGACACTACAGCAACAGTTAACCAACAAACCATTTAACCCTTTTTGTTACCATATTTCTGTAGAAATACACTGCTTAGGTGTGTCTGTATGACAAGAAGCTTGCTTCTCAACCACATGGTTCTGGATTCAATCTCACTTCGTGGCACCTTGAGCAAGTGTCTTCTACTATAGCCTTAAGCCAATCAAAGGCTTGTTAGTAGAAACTGGAAGAAGTTCATCATGTGTGTGTGTGTGTGTTTAAGCAGGTGTGTTTTGTGTCTGTGTTTGTCGTCCACCACTGCGTAACAACCAGTGTTGAAGCTTTTATATCCCCATAACTTAGCAGCTTGGCAAAAGAGACTGATAGAATAAGTGCCAGGCTTAAAAGTGAAAAATAAATACTGGGGGCTGATTAATTTGTCAAAAAAATTATTCAAGGCGGTGCCCCAGCATGGCTGTAGTCTACTGACTGAAAATGAATTAATCTGGAGTTCGGAATACAAATTAATGCACGAATTTGAAATTTGCAGGTTTTAATCAAGATTACTTTAAAACAGAATGTTTGTATCACAGAATGAGGAAGAATCTCAGGCAGGTTGGCATCAAAATGATTAATAAATGTAAATAAATTTGATATAGAACAACTTAGGTAAATAACCTAATGAAAAAAAATCTTGCTAATATGTCAGGTGCATCTGCTCTAAATTCACTATAATTTTCCATGTAGAAGACTATTTGAAAACTGCCATGAGAGTCAATATTGGAGATGACACTAATATGTTTTATGATTAATGTCTTGTAGATACTTAACTCTTTTGAAAAATATACTTATTTCAAAAGCATTTTCACATTATGTTCTCCCTGCAGGTAAACAAACTTTGATTAAAACAAACCTAAGTAAATGTACAAGAATATTTGAGCCTCGCTCATTTTCCTTTTCTTCTTCTTCTTTTTTTTTTTTTTTTTTTTTTTTGGTTTCTAAGCTCTTACACAAGAAAGCTTTCTTTAATCATCATCAGCATTACATTAAATTAACAAAACAAGATAATCCTGAGAGTAATTTTAAATTCAGATCACAAAGGGGTTTTGTAATCTAGAATTGGCACTAAAATGAATCAAGTATTGATATTCTATTCATCATTCTAGTTTCATATTTTCCACTGATTCTATTCTTTTGAATTACCATCTATTTATAAAACTCTGTTATAGCCTTCAACATATTAAGTTTATCTAAAACTTTTATATACATATATATATATATATATACACACACGCACACACATATATATATACACATGTGTGTGTGTGTGTGTGTGTGAGTGTCATCACTTTTATGTCCATTTTTCTATGCTAACATGGGTTATGCAAAACTTGTTGAAGCAGATTTTCTGCAGCCAGACATTTTTTTCTGTTACCAACTCATAACTGTTTTTCATGTGAGGTATTTTCATTCCTTCATTCCACCAATCCTCACATGCAGAAAACAAATCAAGCTACTATAACTACAAGAGAAAATGAATAGCACCACCTTTGCTCAAGTTGTGTTAATGAACTCATGCAGAAATGACAACCCCACATGCATGTGCTAACACATAAATTTACGCATACATATATACATATATATATATATATATATATATATATATATATATATATATATATACGCATACCATGTGCAAGTGTCTTCTGCATGTGGCCTTGGAGACCAAACCCTAAACCACATGATTATAAACTTTGTAATTGCAAAGCCATGCATACATGTTATATATCGAACAAGGATTGAAGCTGAAATTAAGGAATAAGTATAAGTGTATGTCTATACATATGTATATATCATCAAATCAATGTCCATTTTATGTCCACTTTCTATGCTGGCATGGGTTGGATGAGTCATTGCTGCTCCTTTAATTTGGATCGCATCACATTCTTAAGTTTCATGTTTGACACACAAACACACAAATATCATCATCATCATTTAACATCACACAAACATCATCATCATCATTTAACATCTGTTTTCCATGCCAGCATGGGTTGGATGGCTTGACAGGTCAAGGGCTGCACCAAGTTCCATAGTCTGTTTTGGCTTGGTTTCCACAACTGGATACCCTTCCTAATGCAAATCACTCCACAGAGTGTACTGAGTGCTTTTTATGTGGCACCATCACAAATGTTTTTTTTCAGTGGCACCAGTATCAGAGCTTTTTACATGGCACCTTGGTTTTAGGATTTCAATTCTGTTGTAGTGGGCGGGTACACATACTTATTTATGTTAGCATTGTCCCTCTAACATATAACAGACTATGAGCTTATACACAATAAATAAATAATTTTTATCTATTGATATGTTATTAAAATAGAATACAGGTTTTGATAAACTGTTGACAATAATTATTATTTTTATTCATATATTTTTAACTACAGCTCCAGAATGGAAGTGTTGCTCTTAACCAATAGAGGTATTATACATGTAAAGAAGGTCTGGTGGAGTTTATTATTCAATAATTGCTTTCAAAATATTGAACATGATTTTCAGACATAACAGAGGGCTGCAGAACAATGATGCAGTTGAAGAACTCTTCCACATTTTTGGCACAGAAAGACATAGTGAATGGCAAGTAGGCAGGTACAGTAAGTAGTTTTAAGAAGGGTTGGGACAGAGCCAGCAAGTCTAGAAGAGTAGAGGCTAATGGCTATTTTATGACAGTAGATGCAAATCTTAAAAATATTTAATCATAGTGAACTGTAAGAATTTAAGCTGAGATTTCATATGATGACATTTTCAAGAAAATGCATTATAATTTCATACCTGTATTCCATTAATATTATAACTGTCAAGTTTGGACATTGACCTAATAAAAGCAATGACTTAAAACTTAAATGAATGTTTTTTATTTTATTTTATTTCATTTCATTTTATTTCATTTATTTATTCATTTATTTTTCCATTTCTCAAGTGACCAACTTGTATTTCTTTAAATTGTCAAATAACATTTCCAAACATCAGAAACTTGTTCAGTTTTCTAGATTACTTGCTGAAAAAGAACATGAGGGAAATACTTAAGATGTCGATTTTATTTACATCACTTTTATACACTAATTTCCATGGAGCTTACTAAATACAAAATTTTAAAAAATTACACTCTAATACCCATTTTCTATGCCTTCTAAACTAAATCAAATATGTAACCACCTAATGAAGTTGAAGTATTTTTGAATTTTTTTTTTTTTTTTTTTTCTAAATATAAACTCCTAAATTCTAACACTTAACAGAGATATTTTTAGATCAAAAAATGTAAATGCAAAATCTGCATTCTGGATTGCAATGTGCAGTCAGAAGAAAAAAAACCGCATAACTGTGTCTCTGCATGAATAAACCTACCTAGCAAGAATAAAGATATAAAATCAAGGTTCGCAGGTTCACATTAACAAGTGCATCCAGTTATAAAACAGATGTTGAAGTGATTAATACATATGCTAACTTTCTGCAGAAGCATGTTTCACATCAATACAAAAAAACCACCAAGAGAAAAATGGAGAGAGAAAGAAGTGGGGTGGGCAACAAAACATAACAAGAAAAGGGTTGGAAAGTTGGAAATTCAGAAAATAATTCCAGTTAAATGGACATTAACTAGAATAAAACACCCCACCAAAAAAAAAAAAAGAAAAAAAAAGAGAAAATATTCAAAACTAGTACTATGATACATTAAAAGAACGCTTATCATCTTTTATGCTTTCTTCCACAGATATATGACGTTATTTTACATCATTAAATATGTGTATGATGCCAAATGGCTTAGCCTTTAATCTTTAGTATTTCTTTTTTTTTTTTTTTTTTTGTAGGGTGCTTGTAGAGTATGGTATAAGTATAACATGCATGGCAAGGCATGGAATGGAATGGAATGCTTAGGTAGTTTCATTTAGTACAACTTTTAATCTTTTCTTGCGGAGAGCTAAGATTCTTGAATATAAAGACAGAGTTAGTTTACATGGTGCAGCACCCATTTTGCCAGTTTATCATGAGAGTGTGGAAGTACAGGAGTATAAAACAAAGGCTGAGAGTAAAGAAGATATATATCTTAGTAGAGTATTATCAGGAAAGCTATAAATACTAGGGGTTAAGTTTTAGATGTATTAGCTCCTACAAGATGTAATTAGCTAATGACTATTAAGTGGTAATTAGGATGTCATTGTTTTAGTAATGATTGACTGAGATATAGGTTAGTTATAAGGAAAGTGTTTTTTTTTAAACAAAAATTCCTTCTAAAATTCAGTAAATACAATCAGGTGCAGCAATGGCTGTGTGCTAAGAAGTGTGCTTCCCAAACACATAGTTTTAAGTTCAGTCCCACTAAGTGGTACCTTGGGTAAGTGTGTTTGTTATACTATACCCCCGGTCTGACCAAAGCTTGTTGAGTAAATTTGATGGTAGACAGAAACTGAAAGAAACCCATTGTGTGTGTGTGTGTGTGTGTGTGTGTGTGTGTGTGTGTTTTCCTTGCTTTGACATTGCACGATGCTTGCAAATGAATGTCACCATTATTCAATCAGTGTTCTTTTCTTTCCTATCTTCCACAAAAATATGTCAGGTCATTACTTTACTTGGAATCAGTTTAACAACAGGGAGGGCATCTAGCCACAGAAAAATCCAATCCGCCTCAGCAAATTGTCTGACCCATCCATGCATGGAAAAGTGGATGCTAAAACAACAATGACGACGACGATGATGATGAGGAGGAGGATATCAGTAAAGTAGCAAGACTGGATGCAGTAATAACAGTTAGATAACAATAAAAGAAGGAGAGCTTTATTTTGCAAGTCTCACAATGATGATGTGCAAAGATATGTTTTACATTTCTTTTTTAATGGTTTGATCAGGAGGAAAAGGAATTGTTCCCATGTCAATTCCAGACCCATCAAAACTGGGGAGATCAAAGATAAAAATTATTCCAATAACCAATATTTATCAGTGTGGAGAAGTTATAATCAAATATTGCAGTCCATTCATTCATAAGACAGTTCCAACAAAACAGAGAGCAATACAGTGAGAAAATACTGATGAAAACACTTTTTTTTTAAATGAAAAGAACAAAAACAAAAACAGATTTAATGGCAAGATTTGTATGTGATTGATAAGAATATTTAACTGGATAAAGAGAAGTGCGTCATGTTTTCAAATGAGGAGAGAAGTGTATAAAAGAATGAAGCTGTGTTGAATATCTTATTGGCTATAGGTCTATAATAATTTCTATCATAGGCATAAAGACAGAAATTTGAGGAGAACAGATAATGATATTGAACTCCAGTGCTTGACTACTGTTCTATTTCAATGACCCTAGAAGGATGCAAAGACAAATTATCCTCAATTATTCTTAGTGGGATTTGATCACCGTACTGCTTGCTGATTTGTCAGAACTATCTTATGAATGAATGTGTAACAATATTTACATAAACTTAAAAGTATGCATACTTTTCCATTCTACCACATCTGATGATTGCTAAATTTACCTCTCCCTTTTTTGGCATGAAACCATTTGGTAGCAACTATAATTAGCTGTCATGAAACTATAACCTTCTTATATAAAATAGATGTGTGTGTGTGTGTGTGTGTATTTGCTTTCCACATGCAAACAGTTGTGCGAATTGCTTCCCTACTTGGGATGCATGAATAATTTGACCTCAGATACATAATAGGGTCTTCAGTTTATTTCTTTTTTAAAAATAAATAATATTGCTTTATGTATATGATTCACTTCTTTAAAAAGGTTTCTCAATTTCAACCTCCGGTATTGACGTAGCAATGACAAAATTTTCCGTTTTCATTTGCAAAGTCTCTCACTCTCTATTTTAATGTTTTCGTTTCAAGTTTTAATTTGCTATTTGCAAACAACTACGATAAATTACTGAAAGAAATATTTACTAAGCTCACAAATTTAAATATTAAGTACAAGATAGTTTTTAACGAGCTTTTATTTATATGATTTTTTCATTTCATGTTTATTTCATTCATTGTTGGCAATGTTCTCTCTCCCTCTCTCTCTCTCTCACACACACACGTCAGTCACATACGCACATGTGTTTTTGTATGTACATTTGTATACATTTATGTATGTATGTTTGTGAGAGAGTCAGTCAAGGGGTGTGTTGTCATCTTTTTTTGTATGTGTGTGTGTGTATGAGTGTGTGTAAGACACAGAGAGAGTGATGTCTAAGTGGCACTCACTCTCACACATATACACACATACATATATACAAAAAAGATGTATGCATATTTATGTATGTACATATACATGACAACACACCCCTTCTCTATCTCACACACACACACACACATCCATTTCATCTGATGCTTGATACTGTATGTATGTGTGTGTGTGTGTATGTGCGCACGTGTGGGGCATTCCACAATCATCATTTATTTCAATCACTCTTGTGAAGATATTCCCATTTAATATTCCCATTTCATCCCCATTTTAATTTTCAAAAAAGTTTCCGAGAACAATGTTCTCACTCTCTACAAAATGAGAAGGGGTAGATGCAGATGATCAGTATTCTACAGTGAAGCAAAGACGAGTACAGGTAGCCAGAGTCAATGTTGAATTCTGTAACTCTGTTAACTCTATTAAGTATGTTTGTAAATATATAAACAAAGATTTAGATGTTGCAACATACACTCATATACAGAATGGCAGTCCGCAGATGAATAAAAATGACAGGATGCACAGAATGACAGAGGAAGATATATCAGTGCCAATGAGGCTTTTTTGGTGTTGGTGCATCTTCAATTTTCCCATTCATGAGAGGCACTCAGCCATCATTCATATGAGTGTCCATCTAGAGAATGGCCACAGGATTATCTTTACAAAACAAACAGTCTTGCAACAAGCACTTCCTTCAAAAGAAACTACCCTTACTTCCTTTTTTAAGTTGTGTCAAGTACATGAAAATGCAAGAAAACTCCTTTACCCACAATAGATGGCACAAGAGAAAATAGGCTGACG
>NC_068990.1:73015480-73021466 GCF_001194135.2 Octopus bimaculoides
AGCAGTATGTGGTCCCAAATCATTTTTTGCATGCAGGATGTGGTCCCAAATCATTCCAAGAACTGAGGAGGGTAAATGGTCATGTGTGTGTGAAACTTATAGGGAAGCATGCTATCAACAAGGTTCTTTAGAAAATGATGAGCATTGGGACTTTGCATTGACTGAAGCATCAGTATCAGATTCTCCAAGGAAACTCCGTAAGCTTTTTGCAATTATACTGAACATGTGTCAACCTGGAAGTCCCCTACAGCTTTGGATGAAACAGTGTGAGGACATGGTTGAGGACTTAAAGTATGCAGTTCAACAGGCAAACCCAGATATCAATATACAGTTCTCTGAAACAATTTTTAACCAAGCACTGATTAAAACTGAGGATTAAGTTTTGGCCATGGTAGGCAAAAATTTGCAAGTGTCTGGCTCTGGACTACCAAAAACAAACTGTCAAATTAGTGATTTAACTTCAAGAGACATAGCAAGAGAGACAAATTATGACATCACAGATTTGGCTGCATTTGTGAATGAACATGAACCTAAACTTCTTCCAGAGCAACACTGTGCATATGATCAAATTTTTCATTTTTTTATCATCATTATTATTCTTTTTGTATTATGAATTTAGAACTGATTTCCCAATTGAAAAATAAACTGAATTTAGAATAATAGATTACTAAACAACATATTTTTCTTTTTCCTTCCAATATATAAGGAACAATTTCATTTCTAGGCAACACCAGGTGCCTTTGCTAGTATTATATAAATATAAATAAAAGCAATAGTAATAGTAAGAATAACATCAATCCTACAAGTCAATAAGGAAGTTTCTACATGATTGCTCAATCAGTTAACAATAGAAACTAAACGAATCTCAAATCACACTCTATCGTCATAAAAAAAATTTTTTTTAGAGGATAATGTATTTTACAACAAAAACAAAAAAAAAATACAAAGGATGATATAGTCATAGCAGGAACATCTGATCATACATAAGTCTACCAAATCAGAGCATACTGGGAGCTAAACAACAATAAACTTTTCCACAGAGAGTCATTTAACATTATTTTCAGCCAAAGAATTAGCAATTGTGTGATAGAAATGTTGGTGTTGATTCTAAGTTTCTAAGTATCATGCAAGAAAACAAAAACCAGATTATGCATATCGAATGAAACTGCAGTGTATCTATATCAGTTGTGAATTACTGATTTCATTTTACATGAATTTTTTACATACATTCTTTTCTGTTCTCTTTGTTGTATTTGCATGATCACAACTCAAAATATCTACAGTTTTTTTACCAAACAACTGTCTTGATGTTACATGTATCGATTTAATCAGTTTGGTCGACATCAGGTCAAATTTCAACCAAACGATGTTGCGAGTAATCTTTTCAAAGAGAAACCCACAACACTGAATATTGTAAAGTGAACAACAGAACCAGTCTTTCGCTGTTATAATATCGCATGATTGAGCAACCAATCAGTTAAAGATCTTTCACAAAAGAGACTCGGTAATGAAAACTATAACAAGGTCAAACCACCTAGTCTCTGAGATATGATGGATGCTTTAAATCTGTAGCCAAATACTGGAACAGTGTAGATAAATTTCTCATTTAGATTACATCAGATTTCTATGTTCAACAATCACACAATATTATCACAACAGAAATGATCATTTAAAATAAAATCTTGATTCAATTTGATACTCGATCAGAAGGTAGTAGATTTAATCCTCTTCCTGGTTAAACACTACCATATGGCTCTTGAGTACCTTTAGCAGAGTTTACCCAATTGCAAGGATTAGGACCAGCTCTCCAGTTTGAGGATATCTTCTTTCTTCTCTCACACTAGTGTCAGATGCCTTAGTATGGTCTTGGGTCATTGACCTTTCATTCAGTTTAACACCATCACCAGGCCCTTGGGTGTTCTCTGCAGAGTCCATTCTGTTGTAAGTAATCAGGCGAGGTCTCAAATTTGAAAATAACTTCCTCCTTTCTTCCCACCAGTCTTGGACATAGTGTTATTGGTAGGCTTCAGAAGACCACAGTTATGTATGAAACCAATGTATGCATAACATATTCATGCATATACAAACTGAACTATACTGAAGCATAACGGACCTGACATCTCAGATGAGCTGAGGTCAAATAAACACATAGAAAATTATATATTACAGATTTGACCACTGATCAGATGAAGAAAGGACAATGATATTGCTATTGCTAATTATAATTGATCCTGTGAAGATAGAAAAGAATGCATACACACACGAATGCTAGAATGTATAAATGATATTTTCAAATCAAATAAAGTCCCAGTTTTAACCCATTCTCAACAAGCAAAAAGATTTTGGCATATTTTACAATTAAGAAATAAATGTGTTTGTGATTGTACATCATTCTTGTGAGGTACAATCACAAACATTTTTATTTCTTAATTGTAAAATATGCCAAGATCTTTGTAGTTGATAAGACTGGGTTCAAACTGGGACTCTATTTGATTTGAGAATATCATCTATACATTCTTGTAATGTGTACAATACTGTATTCAATGGTAGAGCAATTTCAATGATGTACACACATTGTCAGAAGTGATTTAAAACATGCAGGGAATGGTATACTTCAATGTTTAATCATTTCAGTTTCAGGACTTAAAAGTGGAAAAAATAGCATTTCTTTTGGCAATACAACTTCAGTATCACTACACCTGCAGCACAATGAGAAATACAAGGGTTGAGGTAGAGTACAAGGAACCCAGCAAAAAGCAAAGAAGAAAGAAAAAAAAAATTACACACACAGCCAAAAATTAGAAATTTAAACCTAAAAGACATAGGCATGGCTGTGCGGTAAGAAGCTTGTTTCCCAACCACATGGTTCTGTTTTCAGTCTGACTGCTTGGTATCTTTGGCACGTGTCTTCTACTCAAACCTCAGGCCAACCAAAGCCTTGTGAGTGGATTTAGTAGACAGAAACTGAAAGAAACTCTTTGTGTGTATGTGTATGTACATATTTATATATATATATAATTAATATTTATATATATATATATATATATATATATATATATATATAATTAATCCCCCAAAAAACCACATGTAGTTACATTTATATATATATATATGAGTGTGTGTATGTGTGTACCTTTGTGTCCCCAACACAGTTTGACAACAGGTGTTGGTGTGTTTACATCCCCATAACTAAGCAGATCAGCGAAAGGTATCCATAGAATAAATAAAAGACTAAAAAAATTGAGTACTGAGGTCGATTCATTTGAATAGAAATTCTTCAAAGTGGTAAAAGAAACAAAAAGCTTGATAGTAAACTAAACAAACTACATTATCAGATATATTTTGAAAACCCAGTATAATGCTTTTTTTTTTTTTTTACCATTCTAGTAAAGTTAAAAGTTAAAAGTTAAAAGTTAAAAGTTAAAAGTAAAGTTAAAGTTAAAGTTAAAAGGTCTGAAGGGGTTTAGTCAATTTCATCAACCCTTGGGCTTGACTGATACTTTATTTTATTAACCTAAAAGGAATGGCAAAGTTGACTATGGCAGAGTTTGAACTCAAAACATAAAGAGTTGGAAGAATTGCCATTAAGCATTATATCTGATGCACTCATGATTCTGCCAGCTCACCCACCTTAACTGCAAAAAACCACATTAGCAGGTACCATATTTTGAAAAACACTGATAATAATCTATGTGAACGCTGTGATGGAAAATGAAACTGAACCTGAGCAATGCAATTAACGGTTGGTGTGTGTATGATTAATATTCATATAAATAGATGAGGTTAAATATAACAAAATTAAAAAGAAAGGTATATTAAATATACATCAACAAACATTTAATCAGCCATATAAATTTTACATTTTACAGCAGATATCTATTTTATGGTACATGTGAATCACAAAGAGTTCGTATTTTTTAAAAAATATATATATTATTCACTAATTAGTTTAATGAATCCTTTTTGATTAAAAATTAATGATTAATTAAAAGTAAATTTTGGGAAAGTAAGGATCAGTTTCTCCGACCCTACTCTCTTAATACAAACATTGTACTTGATATTTGCAGTTAAAGTATACTTATTCTATAAATTCATTGTCCTCATATGTAGACATTAACTAATATATGTATGGCAAGTAAATATAGATCTCTTAAAGATAAGCATCAGCTCTTTGAATTTTTTTTTTTAAGAAACTAATGAAGTATAAGTAAAATTACTTTTCACAAATTCATGTCAAAAATATTTTCAAAACCTTATAATTAAAATTTTTTTGATACATAAAAGTTGTGAAGAGCAAATTGAAACATCACGTTGTAATAAAACAGTATAGAGATAATCAGCTTTAATTCTATAAGGTATAAAATTAATGATTAAAGTTATAGTTCAAACAACTTTTATTAAAGATACCTTCTCATTAGAAACACCCATTAGACAATATAATTACAGCATGTCCTTGATTAGGAAAAAAAATTGATTATTGCATATTTCATTTTGGTTTGTTGTTTGTCTCACAAACGAAAATATTGTGAGTTTATTATTTTTTCATTTACAATATCCGAATGAGTCAAGAAATAAAAATTATTCAATTAACAATTCAAACAAAGTGCTGAATTTCCAATTACATTATTGATAACAAATCAATAAATAGTTTTAAAATTAAACAAAAAACAAAACCAGAAGAGATTTAATTTACATGTAAAATAAAATAAAATATTACAATTCGTAGAATGATTTCAATAAGTAACAGTTTAATACTGATTGATGTTGATGATATAGTCACCTGTAAATATTAAAAATGGTATGAATTGACAGAGATGGATACAAATATATTTCTTCAGCTTCTCCATAGTTGTAATATGTTAAAATGTAATTTATTCTTTATTTTTAATATTCATATGAAATTGAAAGCTAAGTGAAACAATGGGAAAGAAAAGGAACTCTATTAAAGAAAGAAATCTATCAAAGGAAGTTTGAAAGACTTAATCTCATAAGAATGATTATGTTGTGAATTTTCACTTGTAAGCACTTCCTTGGGTTTATACCAACTCAAGGAATGTGCATATGGAAAACAAGACACCATACTGAAATGTGGTAGTTATAACAAACAGATTTTAATAAAATTTGTTTGATATCTAGTGCCACATATCAGAAATATAGAAAAGATAAACATCCATCTCCTTATGCTAAGAAAGATTTAATAGTTTCACAGGAAGAACAATTTTGAAATGCAACCACAGACAATTTAATCAGGGATTTGAGAGACTGTAAACTAAAGGAATGAAGGTTTACAGAAACTCTATTCAGCTAAGTTGACAGCAGTTGAGAATATGAATTAAATCACAAGCAGAAGATAAATGATGATTAAAAATTCAGATGAAACTGGATTACATAGAACAAGGCCTTCTCATTTGACAAATAACTTCAATATATGAATGGATCGCCTTATAGTGCTAAAAAAAAGTCACAGGGAAAGCATGTCAAATGAATCAAGTGCTAACCAGATGATGTTACAGACGAGTTATTATTTTAAATTATTGATAAAGAAACAACTTGACTAATTAAATTCATCAAAATAATCTTTTTAACATTTTAGCGTTCAGATTTCTCTGTCAAATGAAAAGCTTATTTATTCAGATTGATATGAATTAGTGATGAATTACCTTGTAGCTTCAAGATTTCAATAATGTGATTGTTTATCTTTAGAATAATATTGTTGGGTAAGTGTTAGAGGCTGGATCTGGCTAGTTTGAAGATAATTCAGCTAGATTATTTTGGCTAGATATGGCCAGTTTAAATACTAAAGGGTTAAATGTAATTACGTCTGATGAGTAAAAGCTCCTATTTTTTCTTTGGTCAGGAGGAAGCGGCTACTCAATAGACAGTGAGATCAATGTGGTTAATGTTTCTCTTGAATAGTTGTACAGTTCTAGAGAGATTACATTACGTATAGGGATTTGTATGACACTTAAGGGTGTAAGTATAATAT
>NC_068990.1:73021476-73035282 GCF_001194135.2 Octopus bimaculoides
ATATATATATATATATATATATATATATATATATATACTGAGAGGAGGATGAGAGACAAGTGAGCTGGGAGGGCCTGATTGGAGTAGTACAAGGCCAACTAACTTCAAAGGAGAGGCCACAGTAGTAGATGTCGAAATAACACAAAGCAAAGCAATACTTAAGTTTTTGCATAATAGTCTTGAAAAAGCCATGAATGTCACATAATCTCATTTTCTTTCTACTTATAAGATCTAAAGCCTCATGCCTAATCAAGTCTTCATAATCACTATTAGTGCTATAATTACCACTATGATTACTATAACTTTGGGAAGACTGGAAATAAGAGAGTTAATAGAATAATATAGTCAAACTCAAGAAGAACATACAGAATAGCATAGCAGCATCATATTTTTCAGGAGGAACTATTAAAACAATTATTTACATTTGGTAGAGATTCAAATGACAATGCTTAATGACAATATGTTACTTATAATCCTACCAATTTTGTTAAATGTAGACTGTAATGTGCAATACCGCTGCAACAGAAATGAAGTATTCCAAGGTTAGAATTATCAAGTTTAGTGATGTGTATAAAAACAGACAAAACTATCAACTTTGATACATGGCAGAAATCAGAACGTTTCAAACTTAAAGAAAGTGAGAAATAAGAAAAACAAAACTTAGTTGCTACATCTATTTACTAAGCAGCCAACCAGAAAGCATATTTGAGGCAATAATATCTTTATTTGTACTTGTAATGTTGCATTTTCCTCTACCTGACAGCGTACGTATAATATTATTAATGTGTGTAATATTATTAATGGAACTTTACTCGTTGCAAGCAAGAGTTAAGCAGTTCACATATTCACTACTGGAGCAGATGGTTTCATGGTTGGTTTCTCTTCCTGAAGCCAATTACCCCACGATGGAAGAAAAAGGTGAAAAAAAAAAAAAGAAAGAAAGAAAGAAGAAAAAAGTGGATTTTCTTCAAGGAAGGTTAACTGAAGCAACAATGCAATGCTTGAGGTAAGGATTAATATTATCACTGGATCCTGTAAGGTTAAAAACCTGAGTTAATAATACTGATCTTGAATTCGCTTCTCGTCCATGTATACATGTACACATTTGAAGATAGTAAGGTAAACAAACTGAAATGTTACATTAAAAATACGTACGTCACACAAAAACCACAAGTATATAACATATATATATATCCAGGAAAACCTTTATTACTCAAAAGTATTCATGTTTCCACTGTACATAATACAGTTTGAATAAAGAATTTTCAAGATACTCACTATCACTTATCAAGACAGTTGTTTTTCAATCAAATGAAATCCATTTCTACTGTACGAATATCATGTTCATCTTCATTCTTCTTACATTTGTTTTCCCCATACTGAACAGAGTTGAATACCTGTGACATATGGTCTCTTTCTCTCTTTCTTACACACACACACACACATATTCTCTCTCTCTCTCTCTCTCTCTCTCTCTCTCTTTCTCACACACACACACACACTTTCTTATTACATGATTCTTTTGCAGTAATTCTGCTTCAGTTATTACTAATCACTTGCTTATGATATTTGTTAATTTACTTCTCCGCATCCATTCTTCTTATACATTCACATCATCGTATGTAGTTTATTCTTCTGAAAACAGTGCTTGATGTTCTCAGTTCCCAGTAGTGTTTTAGCTCTTCTGAACTTAGTCAATTACCTAGGTTCACATTATACACTTGCCAGTTCTTCAACTTCAGAAAATACTTCAAACCTTAACTGCTTTTCATCTACTAATAATTGCAGGTCAACACAGATTCTGCTTTATGCGTCGTTGCTAAATATGACTTAATTGGGACCCCAATTGAAGCATTCAAACATAACCATAATCTCTTTGCTGAGCACTCCACTGATTACCTTTCCTAATACAACTCGTAGTAAAAGAAGATAAAAATCTTATATACATATATATATATATATATATATATATATATATATATATATATATAGATAGATAGATAGATAGATAGATAGATAGATATACATACATACATATACATAGATACACACACATATACATATAATTTATAATGGAAAGTTTCTGTATGTATATATGTGTTTTCATGCAAATGTCATTCCTAATGAGTTCATGAATAGACTAAAAAGGACCCCGTTTGTGACACATAGATTCGAACAGAGTACATAAAATATATAGTGGAATGCTTTTCCTCGCTATTCCAGCCTTTGATCTCTTCTGCAGCTCCTCAGAGAATGAATTTAATGGGTTTCCAGGTTTATATAGGCCTACTATATAATGGAGGAAAACATCTAAATGTGATAATTAAAAGTAACAAAAAAAAAGAAAAAAATAGGAATAGCTAAATAGTTTCTGGTTACATATAAGTTAAATATATGTAGATAGATTTATCTTGACAAATAATATTGATTATGATTATAAACCAACGGGGTCCCACTTAAAATGAATAAAAAACAGAAATATTTGGTAGATCCATTCTTTAAGTTTCCTTTCAAATAATTCAAACTTGTGGATTTTTTTGATGTATTCAAGACAATCATTCTAGTATAGTTTTGATTGAAAATGAAGCAGTCCTGCAGGATGACACAATTATCTCAGCTGCAAGTTGTGAATTAAATGCTGTTTAAACAAAATAAATTTGTCTTTTGAAACTGTCCATTTTGAAGAGAATAGCTCCAAACTTTTGCTTAATTATTTAACACATCAACAAAGAGACAAAAAATAAAACCTTTTGCTGATAAAATACTTTATGATTAGTGTATCTGTATTGCAATAATGATGGCTAATATGGTCATTATACCGAAGATGGTTATGATATAACCAGAAGTTAGAGAAACACATTTAGTTGTAAACACAGTATTTACAAATTTCAACTTTTTACATCTTGTCACAAAAATTCGCTCTTACATCTGGGAACTTGGTTGCTTAAAGTGTTTAGATAGAAAAGCTTGTCAGAAGAAATATATAACTAAGATAAACAATGTCATGTTTTTGGGGTTTTCTTTTTTTTTTTTTGTAATTAGAGAGATGTAAAGAGGTAGATAGATAGATAGATAGATAGATAAATAGATAGATAGATAGATAGATAGATAGATAGATAGATAGATAGATAGATAGATAGACAGGTAGACAGGTATGGAACAAGAAGGGTAGGACGTCTAACCAGAAATTGCTCATGGTCAGCTTAGTGTGTAGAGGAGAAGGAGGAAATGGCGTTTAGAACTTTTTTTTTTTTTTTACTATTTTACAATCTTCAGCCATTGACTCTGGCCATGCCAGGGTGCACTGCTTTGACAAGTTTAGTCAATCAAATTGACCTCAACACTTTTTTCTTTTAAGTCTGGTACTTTTTCCATTGGTCCTTCTTGACTGAACTACCATGTCACAAGGTTGAAAACAAATCGACATCGGATGTCAATTAATGAGAGACAAACACAAACTCTCTCTCCTTCACTAAAACAGCAACAAGAGATCATCAAATGCAGTCAAATGCATTGTATTAAATACTTCTGAGTGAAAATGAATATTGGTTTCAAATTTGACACAAGGCCAGTAAGTTCAGGGGAGGAGATAAGTTGATGACATCGATCCCAGTCTTCAAGTAGTACTTAATCTATTGACCCCAAAATATGAAGGACAAACTCAGCCTCGGTGAAATTTGAACTCAGAATGTAAAGAGAGATGAAACACCACTAAGCATTTTGCCTGTTGTATTAACGATTCTACCAGTTCACTACCTTTAACTGAAGATGAATATCGAGAACTAGAAATAATGCAATTCTTGTACCTATATGCATGTGTGAGTGTGTGTGTGCATGTGTGAGTGTTCTGCATTCCATAACCAGTTAGAATATTGTGCCCAAATTCATCATACAAACAATGAAATAAAAATCTTATTTTCTATTTTTGATAGCTGTTAATTTGAGAAGTACTGAAAAAGATTTCAGAGATGTATATTTACACCTACACACACACACATGTATATATGTACATGAGGGGTGGGGGTGCTGAAAAGTTCTCTGTATGTAAGGGTAATGCAAAAAGCCTGGTTAGAGGCCCAACCTTTCAAGTTCTTTTACAGGATTTAGAAAAACTGAAGGACCAGTGCAATAAGTGTGTGAATTTAAGAGGGGAATACATTGGATAAAATCATAATTAACTGATCCTCTTGTATTTTCTTTCACCAAAAACCAGAAATTTTTCAGCACCCACTCATATACAGATACACACACATGCATACATATATATATATATACATACACACGTACATATATATACATATATTACATACATATATATATATATATATATATATATACATACATACATACATATATACACATGTACATATATATATACATATACATACATATACTTTATACATATACTTATATACATATTATATACACATGCATATATATATATACACATATATATACATATATATACATATGTATGTCTATATATATGTTTGAATCTATATATACTGACATGCAATAATATAACATTGATTTCTATTTACCAACTAGATGTATTCATAGGGTTTCCATCGATATATATACTGATAACTGTATGTACATCTAAAACAAACGGGGAAAACATATTCTCATAAACAGTTTATTGCAGCGATATTATTGAATGAACTTCTCAGGTGTTTCACAGTGGATTTAATTGGAGGAGTGCAGTGTGTTTTCTCACTTCAAAATGTCTATGCAGTCTCTAATTATTTAATAATGTGTATCTGTAGGAATTCCAAGAACCAGCTATCTATTGATATAAATAGGTGAAAGAAACTAAAGACCTTTTTTTTTTGTTTTGAGGTGTATGTCACCTGAAAAAAAAGTCTGCTCTTTCCAAAATTTAATTCAATATGTCAGAATCCACACACACACCTTTCAAAACTAAATCCACTGCTAAGTAGCATCATCATCTTTATCATTTTAATGTCCACTTTTCTATAATTGCAGGCAGATTTTTTTATGGCTGGATACCCTTCCTGTCACCAACCCTTATCTATGTTCTTGCAGTATATCAGAAATGATTAACACTGCTTGTATCACTGTAGCAATCATTAACAGCTATCATGCAAATGTCAAGACAAGGAGATACAAAAGCACATACATGTACTTACATTCACACACACATACACATACGCACACACATACACACACTAAGATGGGCTTCTTTCAGTTTCGGTCTACTGCATCCACTCAGTGCTATAGTAGAAGACATTTGGCCCAGTGCTATAGTAGAAGATATTTGCATAATGTGCTATGCAGTAGGATTGAACTCAGAACCATGTAGTTTGGAAACAAACTTCTTACCACACAACCTACCTTCTAACAAAATCAAGACCTATTATAAAACCCATCTTATAAGTTCACACAAAAAGATGGTTAACACGCTGGTTATTTCAATGTGTGCACACATCTTTCATTTATGTGCAAAAATATTTTTTTTATATTTCATAACCATGATAGATATTTCAAACAAAGTTTCAAATTTATTTACAATATTTTTGAAAAATAGTTTTGGCTGAATTGTAATCTCGGATGCTCAATGTATAGAAATCCAAAGAAATTTTTGGAGAAAACACCTTAAATATACAACATAGTTATACAAGTGCTTATTCTATGACATGTCTACATCTAGGCCTTCACCCATTTTGCCTCCGCTAGTCTCAATCTGCTGTCCCTCTTGCCTCACTCTGATTAGTCACTGCATCATGCCACCAGAAAGCTTGAGTAACAAGAGACTGTAATCAGATGTGCTGGTATACAATTCACTCCATCATTTACCCTCTTGTAAAGCAAGCCATCACTTTCTCACTCAGGCTATTCTTTCAATGATACCTATCACTCTCTTACTATTGCTGTCCCAATCATGCTTTATTCACTCTCTCTCTCTCTCTATCACACACACACACGCTGTCTTCCATTTTACTCTTGCTTCTGCATCACCTTAATGCACCTTCCACAACTGATTTCTCTGCTATTTGCTTTGCTTCAAGAAACTGAAGATTCATTTGTCTTTCTATGGCTGGATGCACTTCATGTTGCCAAATGTAGCTGTTTCCAAGCAAGGTTATATCCCCCCACCCAGTCTATCAAACAATGAACAGCTGAGATATGCTTTTGTAGAGGATTGTAAATAATGGTCACCATTGTTTAGCATGCTGGATGAAATGCTTAGCAGTATTTCACCTGTCGCTACATTCTGAGTTCAAATTCTGAGATCAACTTTCCCTTTCATCCTTTCAGGGTCGATAAATTAAGAACCAGTTCAGTACTGGGGTCCGTGTAATCGACTGACTCCCTCCCCCCACAAATTTCAGGCCTTGTGTCTATAGTAGAAAGGATTGTTAGGAACGATGACTGTTCACAATTAGCACACACACACACGCATTTCATTTTCCTTCATACACAGTAGATACTACTGAAACTCTACACAAATGAAAACATTATATATATAAGCACGTCACCACACACACACACATGTTCACAAAAATACTATCGTGAGTACCCCATTCCCACTGTCCCTCCCTTGCTAGCTCTCTCCTTCCCTTGTTCTTTCCCACCCCCCATTTTCTCTCTTCCAACTTATTCTTATTATCTTCTCCTTATTCTCTCTTTGTCCTTCTATTCCCTCTTATTCTCACTGACATCTAGACTGTATGGACATTCCCACTGGCAGCTTTCATTCTACCCTAGATCTGCCATGTAAACAGATATCTTAAATCTGGTACATTTTCTTTCTTTTTAATGCTTCTTTCACTTCTCCTTCCTCCCTCTGATAAAGGGTATCACTAGAAATGTAAGATTCCTTTCAGTTTCTGACATATTCTTCATTGTATACTTCTTTGATTATTGTTTTTTGCCTTACATGTCTACACTTTTCCAATTACATGTTTTCCCTGTCAGTTCTCAAGTATTATATGTTTGTTTCTCTCCCCTTTATCTCATTATCTTACTTATATTATTAATTGACAACTGATATAACACTAGAGTGTTTGTACTAAAATGCATATAACACTGTGTAACGAAATTCTTTTTCTTTTTTTGTCTCTTCTGTTTCCTATTTGCTCCTATCTAGAAATCAAAGGAAATGACTATTGTTCCCTTCAAACTTTGCTCTTGTGACTGGAACATCAATGTTTTGAAACTGACCTATTTTCCATTACATTTCAGACAGATTCAGTGCTAAGTTGCTAAAGCAGAAATATCACTATAGCAAATATTCAGCTTAATACCAAATTTGCTTGTCAGTTGCTTGACCTTAACCACTTGAGCATATTCCTTAGTAGCTGACAATATGTGCAAGAGCAGTGAGGGAGCATCAAAGCCAAGTGTTGAGAGGGATTCTTTTGGGTTTTAGATAAATGTAAAAAAAATCGCAGTCATGACAGATACCGGCATCATACAAATTGGCACCCATGCCGGTGGCACATAAACACACCCTGGTGTCACGCAAATGGCACCTGCACCAGTGGCCTATAAAAGCACCCATTACACTCTTGGAGTGGTTAGTGTTAGGAAGGGTATCCAGCTGTAGAAAACCATACCAAATCAGACTGGACTCTGGTGCAGCCTTCCAGCATGCAAACCCAGTCAAACTATCCAACTCATGCCAGCATGGACAATGGACGTTAAATGATGATGATGATATAAATACATATATACAGGGTGTGGTGAATATGTTGTCGTCTAAATTACGCAAAAATGAAAATAACACTGTCATCTTATTTTAACAGATATATTTACCAAAATTACATAAAAATATCTTGAAATACTGAAGAGTAAATTTATTCAATAAAATTGTCATTGGCTTCAACCACAGCCTCCAGACAACTTCAGAATCTCCTGCAACTCTTCTGGGTGGTCTGCTTAAGTTGGTGAATGCTGCCATAATCCTTGCCTTCAGTTTATCTTTGGTGTTACAAGGAGTTTTGTTGCTCTCTTGCTCAACTGCGCCCCACGCATAATAAATAAGGGTGATGCAGTCTGGAGAGTTAGGTGGCCAGATGTTAGGAGTGATGTGGTCGCAGAAATTGCTTGATAGCCATGACTGGGTTCTGCTTGTGTGACATGGTGCAGCATCCTGTTGCCAGACATAGGGTCTTCTTGCAGCCATCCTCTTCACCAAGAGCAGTACTACCTCCTCTAAGCACTTGATGTAGGCCTCCATGTTGAGTCTGAGGCCGTGTGGGAAGATGAATGAGGACATAACATCGCCATCACTAGTGATCACTCCAAACACCTTGATGTTGACTGGATGTTTGCTTTTTATTAAACTCGGCACATGTTTTGGGGACACTGCAAGCCAATGGTTGTTCTGTGTGTTCACCATCTGTTTGTACTGGAGTTCCTGGCATGAATGCCAAATAGTACAGCATGTCATTTCCAAATTTCTGGCAGAGTGAATTGCATCATGGTGCTGTTTTTCTCACAAGTGGTGACCAACTGACCCTACTATACAGTGTAGTTGATCATAAACAAACAATGTGCATGCACAAAATTAAAAATATAAAATTGTGACAATTTACTCATCAGCCCCTATATATATAAATATATATATTCATGGTAGAGGCCTTGGTCTCGGGACCACTCATGTCTAGAAACTGAGGTTGGGGGTAAGCAAAGGCATGCTCCCCATAGAATATTCAGCTCCAAAAGGAGCCTCATGATAGCACCAGCCAGCCCAAAGGTTGGGATGGGCTGCACCTGCCTACTTCAGTTGCTATGGCATTGAGGTAGATCCAGCCACGCCCATTAACGGGAACAAACCCAAATTTAAAACACTGGATGATCACACATACACACACACACATATATAGGTATGTGTGCATGCATCTGAAAATAGTGGTTAAATTTGTATTGTTTACCCTTTTAAAATGAGTTTAGTCCAGACCCATACCAGATACTGCATGCACCATAATTTCAAAAAAGGGTTTTTCTGCAAAGGTACTGACAAGAAATATTCATTCTGTCAGACTCTGCATAAAGAGTAGATAACCATCTATACATATACACATGTATACATATAATCCAGATATATATATATATATATATATATATATATATATATATATATATCCATATATATATATATACATATATATGTTCATATATATAAATATAAATATATATATATATATATATATATATATATATATATACATACAAGCATAATGCGCGCCTAATAACAAATACACCTTGTTCATTTCACCTGTCTTCAGGGGTGGGGTACAATTTTGAACCATATATAAATATATATTATATATATCAACAAGTATAGAATGCATATTATATACATATAAGATTATATATATATACATAAGTATATATACACAAAAAATGCATGTTTATATATTTGTACACACATTTATATACGGTTATAAACATATAACTATTATACACACACACACACGCTCATATCATAAACATATATACATATAGAATACATATAATATAAATATGTATGTATATATATATATATATACATAACACACATATACGTAACTACTTACCTACCTACATACACACATACACGTACGTATTAAATGCACACTCGAATGCATTATAGATGGATGCATACAGACACTTTCACATACGCATGGTATGTCTCCTATGCAGGTGAGGCCACTGCATAGCTCAGATCAACCTCAACGCATGAGAAACGCAAAGATAATTTCCAAACTCTTTTAGAGGACCCATACATACAACTGAATCCTGTGGCGCTCAGCAATCGTACCCATGTGAAACGATTTATGACACTTCGCTGTCACAAGGCAGTCGGCAGAACCATAAGCGCGTGGGAACCACATGTCAGTACATGCGATTAAAATGTGTTCGATTCCTATCGATATCATATTTGTTTTCTCTGTCCGGGAACTAATGAAACCAAGAACTAAGATTAATTTAATGTTTCATATTAAAAAGAAACAAATTCCTATAAATAAATATATGAGTTCAGTCCATTGTGCAGCATCAACCCCGGACAGATCAAAGCCTAGTGAGTGGATTTAATAGACATAAGGTGAAAGAAGCCCGTCGTGTGTGTGTGTGTGCGCGCGCGCACATACGTACGTACGTATGTATATTCTCACCACTGCTTGGCAACCGGAGTTGGTTTGCTTACAATCCCGTATATTAGTGGTTCAGCAAAAAAGACCACAATAGAATAAGTACCGGACTTCAAAAAAAAAAAAAGTACTGAGATCGAATTTGTTCGTCTATAATGCCTTTAGGGCGCTGCTCCAGCACAGCCTCAGTTCAATGACTGAAACAAGAAATATATATATATACATATATATATATATATATGTGTGTGTGTGTGTGTGTGTGTGTGTGTTATAGTGGGGGAGACCAGTTCCTGGGGTTACCCTGAGTTTCACGCCCATAAGGGGTTAAGCCTTTTTAAAAAGGCCAGCAGTATTTGGGGTCTGAAGATAGCCACCCCTTATGAGCGAGTAACCCAGGGTAACCCTATAAACCGGTCTCCCCATTAAAATATTAACTGCTCTACATCTTAGAGTGTGCTTCTTCCTCCGTATTTATGTATTTCTACAAACGATTTATATATATATATATATATATATATATATATATATAACTGAGGGTTGGATCTCACTCACGTGTTTCTCCCCCATCGGTCCCCCCGCAACCGCCATCCCCGTAGCATCTAAAACAGCTACAGGGATATAGAAATGCAAGTGGTGGTGGTGGCTAGCAATCAGGAATGTTGCAGGCCAAGCTTTTAAAGCGGCGTTAATAAACCATGTGTCATCAAAAGTTATAGTAAAAGCACTAGTGTAACGTTTGCTGGTGGTAGTGTGGTAGTGGTGGTGGTGGTATTACTTAGTATACATATATTTAACCATTTCCTACGGACACCGGCTTCTCTACAATTACGGCCTCGCGCACCGCGCATACTTTATTCCCCGATAAATGAAAGGATAGATAAATTTTTAATCCAAGATAAGAAATTCTTTAGGTTTTTGTTTGCGACACGAGAAAGCAAAACGCTTTTTTCCATGAGAAAAAAAAAAAACTTGATACAGACACATACATATAAACGTGTGTGCATGTGTGAGTGTATATATATATATATATATATATATATAGAATGATCGATATCATTCAAATGCGTGTGTGGGGAGGGGTAAGTCATATATTCAACAAAAGTAGAATGAATATATAGACACGCGCATATATGTATGTATGTATGTATGGATGGATGTATGTACATGGGGAGTAGGTAGAAAATGAGACGAGAATGTGTAATATTCATGGCTTTCACTAATAAATAAGTAAAAGGAGAGACATAAACAGCAAAGACTGGAAATCGGAGCTTTGGAATCGTAACTCAATTTGCTAGAAATAGCAGCTAAATCCTTTCTGAAGCCACAAAGTAACCATTTTAGCAAACGAAAGAGAAAGGGAAAGTACACGCTGGATAAATGATATGTTTCCCTGGGTATACCAAAGTAAAGGGTGGACATGTACATTCGAGGTGGGACTGGGTGGGACTGAAAAAGAAAAAAAATAAATAAATAAATAAACATTTGGGAACAAGAATCAGGTCGCAAACGAAGCATGCAGGTAAGATTGATTACCTTAACGCCACAGCGTTCGGGGACGGTGGAGTAGTGATCTGGTACAAAAACAGATCTCTCTATTCCTCTGGAAAATGAAGAATTTTAAATGTTGTGGCGTTCATACCTTAGATCGAAGAGTATTAAATCAAATTAAGCGAGCGACGTAAAAAAAACTAATAATAATAATAATTCGGAGATTCGGAACCGGACAGTCACAGGACTCCATCTAAACACGCCGGTAGCTTTGCTTACTTTCTTGTCAATGATGCTGATTTTTTTAATTTTTATTATTGTATTAAACTATTATTACAATGCCGAAGAAGAAGAAGAAGAAGAAGAATATATATATATATACACATACGGCGGCAAAGTAGGAGAAACGTTAGCGCGCCGACCAAAATGCTTAATGGCATTTCCTTTGGTTCTTTAAGTTCTGAGTTCAAGTTCTACCGAGGTTACCTTTGCCGTTTATCTTTTTGGGGTTGATGAAATAAGTACCAACCAAGTACTAAGGTCGATGCAATCGATTAATCCCCTCTCTTGGAACTGCTGGCCTTGTGCCAAAATTTGAATTCATTGTTATTATTGTTGTTGTATGTGTTAATATACAAGATACTAAAATAGAGCATGAGATATGCTCGAGCATAGGCTATGGGTTTTATATACCTTACATACACATGTGTATGCATATAGAATATATTATATATATATATAGGTGTGTATGTAGGGATATATGTGTACCTATACATGTATGTGTAGTCACACACACACATATATATATATATATATATATATGTGTGTGTGTGTGTGTGTGTGTGAAATGCATATTCACACACGTACAGATGTATATATCTGTACGTGTATATATATATACACACACATATACGTATACATGTAAATATCTGTACGAGTATATTATATATATATATATATATATAGAATACATATATATATTTACGTATACACGAATATATTTGTACGTGTAAACATGTACACATATAGATACACAAGTGTTTATATATACATACACAAGTGTGTATATATATACATACACATAAACACCTGTATCTATGTGTGCATACATACATATGCGTGCGTGTACCTGTACGAGCGCGCGGGCGTTAATATTTTGTTTGTTTTTTATCTATGTCGACCTGTCCTACTTATGAGAGAAGCAGACATCGGCAGCTGAAAAAAAAAAGCTGACCGCTTAAATAGCCTTAAAATGGAGCAGAAAACTCAAGTTTGTAGATGGATTATCGCTGAAAGTTCGTGCAAAACATCTGATAAGCATTTGTCAGTGAAATAATAAAGTATTTCTTACCTGAAACAGCTACAAAAATAATATTAATCTTTCTCCATTATTATGT
The DNA here is from genome assembly GCF_001194135.2 of Octopus bimaculoides. Lineage (NCBI taxonomy): Eukaryota > Metazoa > Mollusca > Cephalopoda > Octopoda > Octopodidae > Octopus > Octopus bimaculoides. Next base: position 73,034,462 of record NC_068990.1, read on the forward strand.
GTTATGTAGTAGGTACGCAAATAAAAAAAAAGCTCTACAAATAACAAACATCTATATTTATATATACATATACATATATATATAAATACACACACCCATACACACACATAGTTAGATAGATAGATAGATAGATTGATAGATAGATATAAACAAATGGCGTTATGAGAGCTGTTTCGTACCTTTTAGCAATGAAGAGTTACCCAGCATGGCCTAATTTTGTGACCTAGATTTCTCTCGCTCTCATTCTTTCGTATATATGTTAAAAAATAATATCACTAATAATAATAATAATAATAATAATAATAATAAACGGCAACAAAATAACAGGAATGACAACAGCAACGAGACCAGCAATGATTAGTAATCATAAAAAATATAATAATTCTATTTTACCCAAGATGTTGGGTGAAATGGGACAAGTATTGTGACATTCATGCCTTTTCGAAAATGTGATCGCAGATTTGCATCCAGAAATTTATCTATAGAAATAGTAATTTCTTTTCAACTTTTGCAGAATGTACAATAAAAAGTTTCATAGGGGGACACGTGGAGAGTCTGTTTAAACAATTTTCTAATATATTGGTGGTACTTAATTTATCGACCCCCGGGAGGGAGTGAAACGTAAAGTCAACCACGACAGGAAATTTTTTCGTTCTTTTTATTTAATATATTTACATACCCAAAAAGGGAACAGAGGATGACTCTGTGTGTGTGTGTGTGTGTGTGTACATATGTCTGTATATATGTGTATATATATAGAAAAATATACATATATATATATGCACATATACATACATATATTAATGTATGCATATATATAT
>NC_068990.1:73035292-73037767 GCF_001194135.2 Octopus bimaculoides
ATATATTATTTCTATCTATATGTGTGTGTATGTATATATATGTGTGTGTGTGTAAAGTTCGACACAACTCTACATTGCTGGAGGTTTCGTGGGCAAATGCATATACATACATATATATCCTTATAACTATATATGAGAGTTTGAATACATATATACACACATTCATATGTATCCCTATATAAATATAGACACATATACCCGATATATTTATGTACATATACATTCCTACGCATATATATATATATATATATATATATATATATATACCTGTAGATATAGATGTGTAAATATGTATCTATATATGTGTGTATGTGCGCGCATTTATATATATATATATATATATATATATATTACGCATATATATATACGTGCGCATGTTTATGCATACCTTTGCGTATATATCATATATATGTATGTGTGTGATATACAATGTTTTACACATATATACATATATATATATTATACAATACATTACGCATACATATATACATATATATGTTATACAATATGATATGCAGAAACCTTTGTAATTAAATATTCAACAAAAGTAACTAAAAAAAATCTCCCAAATAGAAAAGATTAGCAGGAGCAAACATTTAGAGAAGGAACCAAATTCTGGTAGCCCTCTGTTCCAGCCTTTGATAACTAAATTCTAAAACTGGAGCGTTGAATAACTTGCATCTTGCAACTTTCACCTTTCTTAACATTTATCTGAGTACACGACTTTCCTCTCCACCCTAATTTTATCTACAGAAAAAAAAATGAAGATTTTATTTATTTATTTATTTATTTTCTTGTTAAGTTGTAGGGGTGGGTGATTCAATGAGGTCTTCGTTGAACAAGTGAAAAAAAATAAAAGATATCGGCCCTCATAGCTTTTCAACCCAGGACATCTTTTCACCAGTTATGTATTGGCCACCCATACAAGAAAAATTTAACTGACTGACCATCCTTATTACAACAAGTTGTAATAATCAAGATTAATTAGATCCGTAACAAGACTATTTTACACCTGATAGAGCGTGATTAATCTTAGAAAGAGAAAGAATAAGCTCATACATTTAAAATCGCAATATTTCGATATTAAAATTTTTTTCTTTTCAAGAAATTTTTAGGAATTTTGCGTACTTTTCAAGGGTAGCTGAGCTGACCCTGTCCCCACCTTGTTTAAAAACCATGTCATCAACGCGATAGATAATTTAATTATAAATGTAATTCATTTTATTGACCATAAGGGCGCAAGGCATTGGTACCAGTGTGAGAATGAAATACAAACAGTTTGAGATGGGGAAAGATTTTCTTTGGAAAAAGAAGGCCAAAATCAACAATAACAATAAGAATGAAGCACGATAATAAAAGAATAAGAATAAATAGCAATATTTTTTCTTTTTTAATTTCCTATTTACATAGGCGCGCTCTAGCCTGAGTTGCAGTAGTTGATTAAATTAAATCTACCCCAATACTTCACTGGTATTTAAATGATATAATAATAATGGTTGGCATAATTGTTCTTAATAGGAATTTAGAAATGTTTACCTTATATATTATTTCCCCGTTCTTCTTTTTCTATTTTCGCCACATTCCGGTAAGACAACGTAGGTTTTTGTTGGTTTCTAAAGGTCGATTATGATTGTTACTATTATTATTACTTCACGGCAATGGAAAGGATAACGACCGATCGGCCACCAGCAAGCACCCCCTTTCAAGCGGTTGTTACCCTCATTTCCACATGGGAGTGGCAACTTGTCAGCCTCTTACACATCCGCACACATACACACGCACATATACGCAAGTACCGTAACGAGCCAACGAAGGAGCCTCAAAATCGTCGCTTGACATGCTAGAAATAGCAGCCAAATATCATATCCCACCCTACCGTCTTGAAAAACAGAACGTGTTGGATAAGGTGGTCTTGAATTTCCTGTATAAATAGATATATATATATAAAATAAGAAAAAAGATGGGATGGATTGGTCACGATGGGAACGTCTTTAATCATGTTTGTTCGGTCAAGGCTAACCTGGGGTTTAACAACACAACAGCGCAACGCACAACACATAACATACACACACACACATTCGTTCTACTTTCATTCGTCCGTTCTTCTAGCCTAATTTCTTCGTGTCTTCCTAACTTCGTAATGAGGGCGAAACGGAAACAAAAATTACGCAAACCTGCTTTAAAAAGCAAAATATATTTCGATTCAACGCCTATCATCCTCATCATCTAAACAAAGAAAGACTTGATTTTCTGCAGATTTTTGTTATTATTTTACCTATCATTAATATTACATATTTATAAATAGTTCTATTGAGTATGAACTTTCAGGGATAAACTTTAGCCAACGCAAACCAGAACCAGTTTTCTTTCTGGGGTTAGGAACTGTGATATGTTATATCAGACAAAACATGACACACAATTATACTTCTTATATGGTGAGATTGCGTGTTTATATATATATATATATATATATAT
>NC_068990.1:73038664-73039460 GCF_001194135.2 Octopus bimaculoides
ATATATATATATATATATATACATATATATATATAGTGAGAATTCGCAAAACAAAAACAACAGACGAAGACAGGTGGTGTAGAAAACAAATAGATGTATAGGTATAACGCTCGCGAATTGAAAAAGTCTTTAACGTTTCGAGTCTACGCTCTTCCACAGAAAGAAACAAGGAGAGAAAAAAATGTGTGTAGTGGTTAGTGATCTATCATGGCGTGTGCGTGCACGCACACAGTACATGCATGTTGTGTAATACAAATTCTAATTATTTATGGATTAGTATCACGTTAGTACAAACCTAATATTTAATCCATATCCTACGAAGAAACATAAGAACCTGCAGTATTCTTGGTACATAAAGCAAATAAAACAGAACGAAAAACATGTAACATAACTGGTAGTGAAATTCTATCGTTAGTTACCACGCGATTATCATCGTGATTTCGACACCTTAAAGCAAGATCACACTTCTAATGGTGTTAAACGGTATTAGAAGATATAGGGCTTTCCTATAAGTAGGTTATCTCCCTTGGCTAGGCGGCGCTCCATGTAGATAATTAAACTTCCGGAGGCTAACCCACGCCATTGTTATTGTTTTACGTCTTATCATGGATATAAAGCAGCTTGATGATTCAGCTATCGAAGTACTTACTGTGCCTGAGTTAAAGAAATATTTAAGATTATATGGACAGTATGTTACTGGAAGAAAGGCGGACTTGATTGAAAAGTTGAAAGGTATAAAAATTCTGTCGATATGTCAACAAAATAAATTCATCGGACGATAAGTCTGAAGTATCGG
>NC_068990.1:73039576-73041101 GCF_001194135.2 Octopus bimaculoides
TTACCTCGTGCTACGGATGAAAGTAAAGCAACAGTTAAGGAGTGGCATATTTTACCACGACAGACACGTACACAGCATCGAATACCACGATGTGAGTGAAAGCTGCTCTCACTGTATTGTCCGGTGTCTGGTAATCCCTTCGCTACCGACATCAAACCAAAAAAAGAATCCTGACCACAGAGTGTGGGTAATTATATCAAATGTTACTGGCAATGTGCATTCAGCTGATTGCAACTGTTAAAGCAAGTCACTGAGCATGCGTACATGTCATACGGGAGAGTTCTAATCAGGGGTGGGTAACACCTTATAGGAAAGCCCTATAGTCTAGCGCTGTTTGACAATATACAAACGCAGTTTGCATTCGGAATAGAAAACACAAACGCATACCGCGTAAAAACTAACATAAATTGAAAATTAAAATATATATATATAAGTTATAATTAGATATATCTATAAATGAAATAGTAATAAATGAAACATAAGAAACATGTTTTGATTAAGAAAGACGAAAGACTAATGGAGTAAAAAAAAAAGAAAAAGAGTTTAGACCAGGCGGGAACAACTTTTTTCGAGAAGCAAGTTACATGCGATATGACGGGCCTCACCACTAAGAAATTTTAGGTAATTTTTCATTAAGGCTTGCCATTCAGAAAGTCCTGCAGGCTTCAGTTTTTTCATGACCTACGTGGATAATTAGCGTTCAAACACTAAGATGCCCATCATATATGTGTATGGGTGTGTATACTCCCTTTTTATCCTTTTAGATTGTATACTATATATGCTTTCCTCCTATTGTATACTGTGAATACTTATATATAAATATATGTATATACGTGTGGAATTTGACTGTTAACGACCGCTGATGTGTGTGTGTGTAAATTATTCAACTGGCTATTCTCAGTTTACAACCGAAAAGCACAAATATAGACGTCACTAAAGTGACAGAGGGTGCTTGTTAGCACTAGCATTGCTAGAAATAAGAGTCAAAACAACCCTTAGCCATCTATCTCATTTCATTATATTATCATCATTATTATTATTGTTATTATTATTATTATTATTTTAGTATGCCGACCAAAATGCTTAGCGGTATTTCGTCTGCCGCTACGTTCTGAGTTCAAATTCCGCCGAGGTCGACTTTGCCTTCCATCCTTTCGAAGGTCGATAAATTAAGTACCCAATGTAGTGCTGGAATCGATGTAATAGACAATCTCCGGATATTTGTGATTTGACGGGCAACATTTTTTTATGTAGTGTTTTTGGTACCGAAACACTTTCAAACTTCGAATACTTGTATATTTTGTGTTATAGAACAGATAAAAAATTTTGTATTCGAAGTTATTTCATGTAAAAAATTGTCGTATTTCGGTAATTTCAACCAATCACTGACGTCTATTGAGGTGAAAACAATTACGCCGTGGAATATAAACAACGGTGTTACAGTATTTTTTCCCTTGAATAAAATTAGTGCCGTTGTTTTGTCAACAAAAACTATCCGTTGTCAACAACAACTATCAGCGGTATA
>NC_068990.1:73041111-73041413 GCF_001194135.2 Octopus bimaculoides
ACCCTATAACTCATAACCCTAACCCTAACCCTAACCCTAACCCCAACCCTGACCCCAACCCTAACCATAACCCTAAAATCCTAAACTCTTACTAGGGAATAATGATATAATTAAACAGGGAATAACACACTTGACACCAAACAGCACTAACTGTATTCAGCTGAATAGACGTCAGTGATTGGTTGAAATTACAGAAATACGACAACTTTAACATGAAATAACTTGCGATGTACAATTTTTTGTTAAGAAGGTTAAGAGAAGAAGTTGTTTTATATGACACATTCTACCAGTGTCCCAAGTTT
>NC_068990.1:73042478-73044073 GCF_001194135.2 Octopus bimaculoides
TCTATATATATATATATATATATATATATATATATATATATATATATACATACATACATACACATAAATACATATATATATATATAGTGCGCGTGCGTGCGTGTGCTTCTGATTAGATGCTGAAACTTAATACATGGTCACAATTCTAAGTTACACATTTGTTTTTTCTAACTCATAATTGTAAACATGAAATTCCTACTTAAAAATAATACGCCACCCCACTACTCGTTTATATCTAATTGCTTATTTCACCGTACTTTTCTATATGTTCGTTAAATTATCGCAGTGTTTCTAGCGTGGCCCACTCGTATTTTTTATTTCTTCATTGCCCACATGGAGACAAACATAGAGGAGACAAACAAGGACAGACAAAGGGATTAAGTCGATTACATCGATTCCAGTGCGTAACTGGTACTTATTTAATCGACCCCGAAAGGATGAATTTGAACTCAGAACGTAACAGCAGACGATTAAACATAGATGACAGACCGAAAGAACATCAATTCGTCCATGGTGTCCAGAAAAAATAAATCACAGAAAAAAATGACAAAAATTTTAGCTTGGAAATAGTCACTAAAAAAAAGTCATATTTCATTTAACTGCCATAAACTAAATAAAACATGTATTTTAAACCAGTTATTAACTGACAGTACATGATTTGTAAACAATTTAAATATGATGGCATTACTAATATGTGAAAAGAAAAGACCTTTTGTTCAATTCTTTAAGCAAAGTAAGACAAAGAAACAAAAAAAATTAAGTCAGTCATTTACAGTAATCCCTCACTATCGCGGGTGTTTCGTTCCAAAACCTCCCGCGATAGGTAAAAATCCGCGAAGTAGAAACAGCATTGTACTGTGTATTTTATTTTTATTATTTTTTATAATTTGTATATGTTTATTTTATTATTTTTATATATTTAAGCTTTTATAAACTCTCCCCACACTCTTAGGAGTACCCGTGTCTTCTCGTTTTTTGCAGGTGAAAAACACAGTGATGGGCAGTTGCTGGCTGTGCCTTTTCGTCTGTGTAAGGTTTTTATAAACTTCCATGGCTCCGTCGATTGCATTTCAGAACTGCAACGCACGAATCATCGGCCGCCATTCTCTGAAGTTCATTTGCCGTTTTTGCTAGAGTTGAAAGGCGTTCTAGTGATAGGCCGACTTCTTCCCTTGGATCCTCTTCTTTTTCTTCTTCTTTCTCACTTGCTGAGTTCGTTATCTCTGTCAGATCTTCATCCGTTAACGGATCTGAGTGGGCCTCGATCAAGTTATTAACGTCCAGCTTCACAGCCTTATCTACTGCAGAGTGGTGGATTTCGTCAGGAGAGAATCCTTTATAGTCGTGGATCGCTTCTGGCCACCATTTCTTTCAGCTGGCATTCAAAGTTTCATCTCTTTTATGGCCTTCTGAATAGCAAATTTTTTTTTTCTTATTTTTGTAAGTGCTTATATGTTGATGAATCAGGGTGATCGAAATTCGATTTATCTACTTGTAAGGTTTCTTTTTCTTTCTTTTTTTTTTCTTTTTTGAATGTATAGAAAAAGCAAATAGCCAGAAAACGACTGCAAAAGTTGCATGTTTGGAGTGCAAAA
>NC_068990.1:73044240-73051678 GCF_001194135.2 Octopus bimaculoides
TCTTATAGTATCCACTCCAGCATGTACCTCTTTTCAAATATATGCGTGGACCAATGGTTCCCAAGTTAAATTTCTATGGAAATTTCTGAAAAAAAAAAAAGTGGGAGGACTTATATAAATCCTTCTACTATAGCAAGACTTGAGTTTTGCTACACTACTATAAGGCTTGAAATTTTGTGAAAGGGGATAATTGATTACATCGATTACATTTATTTTTGCTTTTCGATCATTTCTTTGTACGGGTGGTGAAAATACAAATGTACAAAGAGACGACTGAAAAAAAAAAAAAGCGTGTAATATGCAGCACAGGCAGTAAACAAAAATTAAACGGAACAGAGTGGTGACATTTAGTAGAGATGATCCGGAAGTTGTTGCTCTTCAATTACTATCGCAAATAGCAGTAACTTTCTTTAGCTGGCGACAACCTTAACACGAAATAACTTCTAAAATACGAAATTTTGTCAAAAATCTGAAAAGTAAACCGTGTTCAGCATGAGAAATTACACCAGTATACGAAGTTTCAAACTGTTCCGTTAAAAAAAATAATGATTAAAAAATCTGTGAATGAGACTGAAAAGATACAAATTCTCTCAGAATCGTAATTTCTGTTGTATGAAACACAAGGACGGTTTGTAAAAATGAAGGGTAAAAAACACCCCACTATCACCACCTGTTCCTTGCCCTTTTCCTTCTCCATAAGGTGACTGCTGCTTCGAAATTTCGCCAAGTATTGTACCTCGTTTAAATATTGTATTTCTAAGAAAAAACTCGATCTCTTTAAACATCTGATACCTCCTCCCTAGCGTTCCTTTGAAAATTTCCACCACTATCATCGTTTTCTAAAGGAAAAGTCTTTGATGAAATTTTTTGGCGAAAAATTACAAAAAGAAAAATTGTACGTTATACTGCGGTAATAGTTCAGTTCACGTAAGCAATTAATACATTTTTTTGTAGGAAAATTCAAAAATGAAAGTTTGAGATACACTTTTGGAAATAGGCACACGCCAAAATAAATACACTGGTAAAGGAAATACACATAGCAGTGGTAGATTTAAGCACTAGCGTAGCTAGGGGGAAAGCAGTAGGGACAGTCCGCCCCGGTCGGCACTTTTGGGTCTGCTGTAGGCAACATGTTTTTTGAGGGGTCCAGGGGCGGCAAACGTAAGGGCCGCTCTGGACGGCACACACTCTAGCTACGCTAGTGGATTTAAGCAGGCTACAACTTCGTTTGCTACTATGGAAATAGTCACCAATGTGTCTGTGGCTTTCGATTGGCTAAAATTACCCAGAATTTTCAAACTTTAAAAGCTATTAACTTTTTATTTAAAAATGGAAGACAAAAATGAATTTACTTTTCGTTATTAGCATACAAAAGCACGTCAGTGAAATTAATGTGCAAGTGGCTGGGCACTCCATAGACACGTGTACCCTTAATGTAGTTACCAGGGAGATTCAGCGTGACACAGATTGTGACAAGGCTGGCTTTTTGAAATACAGGTACGACTCGTTTTTGTCAGCTGAGTGGATTGAAACAACATGAAATAAAGTGCCTTGCTCATGGACACAACGCTCTGCCAGTTTTCGAAATCACGATCTCATATTCGCGAGCCGAATACCCCAACCGCTAAACCACGTGCCTTCACAGTAGTATACCAAATTCGAAAACAATTGGAACAAAATTTTATAAAATAGAAAACTGTGACAGCAACAAAAAAGATATCATATAGTTGTTAATGATTAATCGGCCTAAGGTAGCAAGCTGGCAGAATCGTTTGCACGCCGAACAAAATGCCTTGCGGCATTTCGTCCATCTATGTGTTCCGAGTTCAAATTCCGCCGACGTCAACTTTGCCTTTTATCCCTTCGGGGTCGACAAAATAAGGATCAGCTGAGCAGTGGGGTCGATGTAATCAGGTCTTGTACCTAATGTAGAGAGAGTTATTAATGTTTAGTCAGGGCTTCCGAGATTGGAAGGAGGAAGGGGTTCATTCTCAAACCAGATATCTAGCTCAATCTCTGTGAAAAGGCACCCAAGTTTCAACCCAGTGATTGTGTTGTAGCTTGGTTATGATAAAGACTTGTAATAGAAACATTATGTATTGCTACTTTAGGCAGCAAGTTGGCAGAAACGTTAGTACGCCGGGCAAAATGCTTTAGCGGTATTTCGCTTGTTTTTATGTTCTGAGTTCAAATTCCGCCGAGGTCGACTTTATCTTTCATCCTTTTAAGGTCTAATCGACTGGCCCCTTCACCCAAAATTTCGGGCCTTGTGCCTAGAGTAGAAAAGATTATTTATTGCTACTTTATGACAAGGCTTCATGCAATACAGGTAGAATCAATCTTATATGAACATCGTGTTTTACAGATGCCGGAGATCTTCAAAAGATAATTGAAAACTTGGTTGATTTTTCGCATTGCTGCAGTTACGTACAGCTACGTTGATTCTTTATACATATCTGGGTTGGGTCTGGAGATGTGAAAACAGCTATTAGGAGGATCGTGCTGGTTTAGTATATGAGACTGCGAAAAATAGCTATGAGAGAGAAAATTCACCCGTGTTTAAGGCCTTTGTTGAAGGAAGGTTCTAGAGATTATCTCTTGAACAAAAAGTTCTGATTGACTGAAACAGGGTCTGTACGCATGTAAACACGATTTACATGTGATCGAAAATGGAGTTGAAAACAACTGCCGTAGTGTTGAACTGAGAGACAGATTAAGTCTGCTACCCAAGAACTCAGAGCGTAAAGAGTTGGAACAAATCTCACAAGGCATATATCTCGTCTTGTTCTAATTATTCTGCCAACAAACTGTTTTGGACTATTATTTTATTTTATTAACACCGAAAGGATGAGTGTCACGGTCGATTTCGGAACTCGGACAGCAGGAATAAATACCTAAAGGTATTTAATCTTATGTTGTAATGACAGCAAAAAAAAATGGAAATATTGGATGACGTGGTTCTTAGTGTGCTGAAGATTAAAATACATTTTCACTCTGGAACGACTTTGATCCTAAGTTAGCACGATCAGAGCTGACCTGTCTCGAAACAAAAGCATTCTACCTAAATCATTGTATGGCAGTTGTTTTTCCAACTCCCATTTTCCGATCACATGTAAATCGTGAGTTTATCATGCGTGCCGAGCCTAATTTCAGCTAATAATATTCATGTGAAAAATGCCAGAATGTTCTTTCAACGACGGCCTTATAAGCAGCCATTTTCGGGCATGATAAGCAGGGGGAATTGAGACCCTGTTTCGTTATGGTTCCTCGTAAATCTCTCTCTCTCTCTCTCTCTCTCTCTCTCTCTCTCTCTCTCTCTCTCTCTCTCTCTCTCTCTCTCTCTCTCTCTCTCATAGCGCGATTTTCCTAATAGCTGTTTTCATTGCTCTATATTACTCGATGGATGAAAAAAATGAATGCAGCCAAGCGTTTTTGCAGCAATGTGAAAGTTCAACTTAATCATTAATTATATGTGAAGACCTTCAACATCTGTAAAATATGATATCCGCATAAAATTGACGCTGTCTGTATTTTCATGAAACGTTGTAAAAAAAATATTGCAATAAATGTTGCATATAAACCAACACCAAGCCTTTGTTTATAACAAACGCTACAATTGTAAAAAATATATACTTGTAATAATTCTTTTTAGGAACGGTGAATTTCGAAGCAAATAAATTTATTTATCTCTGTGAAAATATATCACTGGTGTTTATTAGGTTGTCAACTCTCCAAAAAGATACTTTATTTATTTAGAGGTTTTTCTGCTGCTCTTATAGTAGATCATGAAAAGTTATAAGAACATAAAATGACCGTCTGATGGGACACAACATACTAACATCAACGGTACAAGAAGCCGGGGACCTTGTTGATATTATCAACCCAAGTTCTTGGTTGATACTGTATTTTACCAACTTCATAGGGATGAAAAGACAAAGTTGACCACAGTGGGATTTGAGCTCAGAAAATAAAGTTACAAATGAAATACGCAAGGATTTTTTTTTATTTGACTGACGATTCGTCGTAGTAGACATTGACTAATGGTTACATGTAACTGAAACAGCTTACTTTTTATAAGCCTGTAAACTCTTGGACCACAACCAAGTACTATCTTCCCATATACACCTGTCAGCTTGCAAGTTAAATCTGAGTAGTGGACAGACGTACTCTATCGTCAAGTATATTGCTATAAAACATTTTTGGTCAGAGTTGCCAATTTAGCGCTTTTTGTGTTAAATTTAGTGTCGTTCTACTATTTTCAGCGCGAAAATCCATTGAGTTATGCGCCGCGTAATTTTAGTGCTTTTTCGTTAAAGCGAAATCAGAATTTAATTCAGAATTTTCTTTTTCTAAATTTAAGCCCCATGCCTCTTCGATTGCACACCTAGTATCTGCTATTCTGGGATACATATTAAGCAGCAGGGTATTCTTGCTATTTATTATTTATATGGCTATTTCAACATATTTACTTTTTAAATTTTCAATTTCTTATTTTCGGTGTTTAATTGAAAATATATTTAAATACGATGGACTCAAGTTTCAGACGCGGTTTCATTCTGGGCTGATGTATTATTGTATAGGGATTCGTGTGGATAAACTCCATCTGCAAATTTCATTTTACCGCTTACAAATGCTGATGTGCAGAGAGAAAGTATTTGATCATATGAATTTTATCACACCAAAAGATCATAACCATTTAAGCATAGAAACATTAAGTGAAATTTTGAACGTCAAATACCGACTTAAACGAAGTGACAAATGTTATGATTATAAACAACCTCGAGAACTATTGTCAAAGAAAATTGGATCCATGGATGCTTATAAATCATGTTGAAATTGCAGCTTCTACATCAAAAGAGATTGATCGGGAAATCTTCGAAAATATTATGAAGTAAAAATAAAATTATGTTAATTTCGTTTTAATTTAATTTGAATTGAAATTTTGAATATAAATCTTTTGATATTTACATCTATTTACATGATTATCTTGCTTAGGCGCTTTTCTTTTTTCTTTGATATTTTCACTTTTATTTAGTCGTTCAGTTATTGAAACAGTGTTTTTTAAAGGTTAGAATAGGCAACCTTGTTATAGATGTTAATGGAGTTAAAATAAGATCATCGTACAAAGTGTAATCAAATCGGATTCATTGAATAATAAACACGTTTCGAACGAAACGTTTTCATATATATATAATACATACAAAAATAAGAGGAGTGACCCGCAAAAGTGGACTCCTATATGCTAGAAATAAATGCCGAATCATCTAACCACGGAAAAAATATATGTTCTCAGTAAAACTTTAGCGACACAACAGACTGTAAAAGGGCAAGACAAATGAAAAAATACTAAATAAAAAAAAACGATTAACCTACGTACACCATGGTTTCACCTGTTAAAATTTACATAAGTAAATATCTGCAGGATCGTCAGCGTAGTCTGTCGATTTGAAATATAATTTCCAGAACTAGACACAATACGTCCACCCAAAAGGGAGCACGTGTAGAGTTCTACAAATTACATTCAGTGTATCCTTTCAAATGTCTTCAATCTGGCGCGCTAAGTCCGGAAATAATTCTGCAGTTAATAAACTTTTGCTGCTGATTTACCGGTTTGAGAAAATTAGTTACGAATGCGAACGAAGCGGCTAACATCTAGCCTTCGGTCCGTTTGGACTCTGCTGTGTCCATCACCCTGATTGGCTCTTATTTGCGCGGCATTTGTCTCAGTTCTGTTTCGCGCCAGGGTGAACATCAACCAATCGTGGCCTTCTGATAAGGTCACGTGAGAGAGTGTTTTTCTGCTGTTTCTCGAGCCCCTTTTTACCTATAAATAGCCCTGTTTTATCCACGCCAGTTTGTCGCGACCTCAGACCTTTTCAGGTCTGGTCGTAGACTACACAGAACACAACTCCAGCCAGTTTCCAGCGACAACGTCAACACCACCGTTCTACTGTCTTCTACAGTCCCATCGCCAGCGCCAACACGACGCCACCAGAGTACACCAACAACCGCGGTTTCTTCTCAACACTATTTGTGGGGATTGTTTCCACCACGAAAAGAACAGCCAGAACAACCTGCGAGAATATTCTGTATTCAAATAACCGGTTGTAGCATCGAAGCTCAACCTCACTCACGACATGTGACACTTCAGCTCTGCTATTCGGCCACAACCTCTTATGTACAGACATTCTATTTACTGTGGTACGGACTATGAACTGGTATTTCACTATCACTGTATTCAGGACGCTCATCGTCTATGTTACAGACTCTTATTCCATGCTCTGTATTTCTCATTCACACACACACACACACACACACACACACACACACACACACACACACACACACACACACACACACACACACACACACACACACACACACACACACACACACACACACACACATTATTGTATACACACTCTTGTACACGACAGCCAGTCTTATATATTGTGCTGTTTATATTGCCGCATGCACGCACACACAGGCACACAGTTGACTACCCTAATAAAGCTTACTCTTACACGGTTGTGTCTCTCTCTTTCCTTTGCTGGCATTTCCTCGCATCTCACATACGAGGACTTTTATGTTATATAACATGTTTTGTGTCGACCGTGCGACGCGTTAAAAGGAGCACGGTCGTTCTCTACGCATCTTTTAGCGATTACTTGTTTGAGTCATTAGACTGCGGCCATGATGGGGCACTGCTATGAACATTTTTATTTTCTAGTTGAATGATTCGACCCCAGTACATAGTTTTTGTTAAGCGAGGTACTTATTTTATCGGATGCTTTTTTCCAAACCACTAAGTTACGGGAATGTTAACACACTAACACTAGCTGTCGAGCGGTGTGGGACGGAGATAAACACAGACACAAACACACACACGGCATTTCGTCCGTCATTATGTTCTGATTTCACATACCGTCGAGGTCGATTTTGCCTTTCATCCTTTCGGGGTCGATAAATTAAGTACCAGTTTTGTACTGGAGTCGATCTAATCGACTGCCCCCACAAAAAAAAAAAAAAAAAAAAAAAAAAAAAACTCAAGCCTTGTGCCTATAGTAGAAAAGATTACGTTCTGAATTCAAGTTCCATCAAGATCAACTTTGCCTCTCATCCTTTCCAGGATTTCCTTGATTAAATAAGTGCCAGTCGAGTACTTGGGTCGATGTAATCAACTATTAACCTCACACCAAATTCCCAAATTTTAGGCCTTGTGCCTATTGTAGAAAGGATTATTTTACCTTGTACAAAAAAGAAGAAAATTGAATAGGAGTGGCTGTGTGGTAAGAAGCTTGCTTTCCAACAACCTGGTTCCAGGTTCAGTCCCGCTGCATGGCATCGTAGGGAAGTGTCTTCTACTATAGCCTTGGGCTGACCAAGACTTTGTGAGTGGATTTGGTAGACGGAAACTGGAAGAAGCCCATTGTATATA
>NC_068990.1:73051688-73053448 GCF_001194135.2 Octopus bimaculoides
ACTAGCAGCTAAGCCCAGTGTCACCTGGTCTGTTTGGATGATGTGGCTGTGATCGTTTTCGGTTAGGCATAATCTATAACAGCGTTTCTCAACCTTATCATTTCAGGTCCCTTGTTTCAATTGGAGCCGCCAACTGTATGAAAATTTCCTGATCACCCCCACCCCCCGCCGTCAGAAAACAGCTTCAGGAGTTGTGAAGAACGAGTTTGTACGTAGTCTGTTTCTGAGAGCTATTCTATTGGACCTCTGTCTAATCATTAAAACATTGATTTAATTATGAACATAGAAAGAAATTATACATCCACCCAGCCATTTGGCTGTGAACCTCAAGACAAGAAAGAATATCGACCATGTCCAATTTATATTATAGATATATATGTGTGTGTGTGCGTGTGCTTGTGTGTGTCTGTGTTTGTCCCTCCACCATCACTTGGCAATCGATGTTGGTGTGTTTATGTATCCGTAACTTAGCAGCTCAGCTAAAGAGACCAATAAAATAAGTGCTAGAATAAGTCCTGAGGTTGATTTCTGTTACTAAAGGTGGTGCTCCAGCATGGCTGCAGTCAAATGACTGAAACAAGTAAAAGAGTAAGAGAGAGAGTTGCTTTCCAACTACATGGTTTTGGATTCAGTCCCACTGTGTGGCACCTTGAGTAAGTATCTTCTACTATAACTCCAACCAAATCCATGAGAGACAGAAACTGCAAGAAGCATGTCTTGAATGTGTGTGTGTGTGCGTGCTCCACCACTGCTTGACAACTGGTACTGGTTTGTTTACATCCTTGTAATGTAGTGGTTCGATAAAAGACTTCTGATAGAATATGTACTAGGCATATTGAACAGGAGACATTCAGAGGATCAACATCATATTTTAGTTGAACCGTCTTTAAAATCTGATTATGTTACAAATTAATTACAACACATAGGCAGTTCATTCAATGGAAACATAATCCCAAAATGGTTAATGAACAACTATTTATTTGACAGAATGTATTTATAATCAGAGAACAGATGTCAATTGTGTGATAAATGCATAAGACCCAAATCATAAATTCATCAAATTTCAGTCTAATGTCTATAGATAAACGAAATTAAAAGTATGAAAATGACTTAAGACTTGCCTTCACCTTTCAAATATGATGGCACATTATTCAGATATACTGACACTTAAAAATATTAACATTCACACCTCTATATTTTATTGCTACTTTCAGTCAAATTTTGAAAACTATTTTAGCTCTTTAAACTGCCAGACAAATTTTTCAAATAAAACGATAGTTTTCCTAATAGCCAATGAGATCTCTTAAACAAGATTATGATTTTTTTTTTTTAAATCAAACAGGTTATTTTAAAAAATCATCTTAACTAGTCAACAAAATTGATGAAGCAGCCAGCACCATAACAGTTTTCTAAAAACCTAGTCAAATTCTTCAAAGATACATTTCTTTTATTAGCCACACAGGGCTCAACGAAGATGGGACAAATACAATGTAGAGCTTTTCTTTTTGGGAGGGGAAAAAAAGGTGGGGAACTACACATTGAATAATGTATTCCTAGATAGATATTTCATGCTTCAGAAGAGTTGGGATGCTCACGACTAGAATGCTTTTGATCACAGGTTAGTGGATCAAGGATGGCCTGAGGCTAAGTAATAATGATAATCCTTTCTACTCAAGGCACAAAGCCTGACATTTGTGGGGAGGGATTAAGCTGATTACATCGACTCCAGTGCTCCACTGGTACTTAATTTATCAACCCTG
>NC_068990.1:73054942-73060960 GCF_001194135.2 Octopus bimaculoides
TGGCTCGAGAGTCAATACGTACAGGAGCGACGAGAGGGGGCATCAACAACAGCAACTTCAATAATTATTTGAATTCTACATGAGTGAGCAAGAGAACCTCAATGTGGTTGTTTAATCTGCTGGAAATAGTGAAGTTTTTATGCAAAGCATGTGCTACTGCCTAAAAGAAAAAAAAAAAAAAGGTGGGGAACTACACATTGAATAATGTATTCCTAGATAGATATTTCATGCTTCAGAAGAGTTGGGATGCTCACGACTAGAATGCTTTTGATCACAGGTTAGTGGATCAAGGATGGCCTGAGGCTAAGTAATAATGATAATCCTTTCTACTCAAGGCACAAAGCCTGACATTTGTGGGGAGGGATTAAGCTGATTACATCGACTCCAGTGCTCCACTGGTACTTAATTTATCAACCCTGAAGGATGAAAGGCAAAGTCGACCTTGGCAGAATTTGAACTGAGAACACAGTGACAGGTGAAATACTGCTAAACATTTTGTCCAGTGTGCTAACGATCCTACCTGCTCACCATCTTAATAATAATAATAATGATAATAATAATAATAATAATAATAATAAGGTGGACATGCAGAGGAAATGAACCAACTAGATAATGAATATATATATATATATATATATATATATATATATATATATATATATATTGTCAAGTGATTGTAGGGGACAAACACAAAGACACACACTCATAGATACATACATATATATATCTATATATACTTATTTGGAAATGGATGTGTGGCATTCAATCAAATAATAATATATTATAGTTATTCTCTGCACAACTTCTCCCTGGAATGTGACAAAAGTTGTGCAGAGAACAACTTCTGTCAAATTCCAGGGAGAAAAAACTAGAAGTAGTTGATAGCTTCTGTTACCTAGGTGACCAAGTCAGTAGCGGGGGAGGGTGCGCTGAAAGTGTAGCTGCTAGAATAATAATAGCCTGGGCAAGGTTCAGAGAGCTCTTACCTCTGCTGGTGACAAAGGGCCTCTTGCTCAGAGTAAAAGGCAGACTGTATGACGTATGTGTATGAACAGCCATGCTTCATGGCAGTGAAACATGAGCTGTGATTGCTGAGGACATGCGTAAGCTTGCAAGGAATGAATCCAGTATGCTCCGATGGATGTGTAATGTCAGTGTGCATACTCAACAGAGTGTAAGTATCTTGAGAGAAAAGTTGGACCTAAGAAGCATCAGTTGTGGTGTGCAAGAGAGACGATTGCGCTGGTATGGTCATTTGGCGAGAATGGATGAGAATAGCTGTGTGAAAAAGTGCCACAGCCTAGCGGTTGAGGGAACCTGTGGAAGAGGTAGACCCAGGAAGACCTGGGATGAGGTGGTGACGCACGACCTTTGAACATTAGGCCGAGGCAATGCCTAGTGATTGAGACCTTTGGAAATATGCTGTGTGTGAGAAGAACCGGCAAGACAAGTGAGACCATAACCTGTGGTCTTTACCAAGGGTGTAGCCAGTCCACTTACGCGTACCTTTCCTTCTTTGGACATAAAATCCTGCTTGTGAAGAGTTGTTGAGGCAAATGAAATTGAAATTGAAATCGAACTAAATTCGATGACTGGCACCCATGCCAACCTTCCTTCATTGGATACTAAACTCTGTTTGCAAAGACCTGTTGGGGTAAGTGAAATCGAAACTGAACCAAATTCGATGACTGGCACGCATGCCAGTGGAGTGCTAACAGCACCATCTGAGTGGGATCACTGCCAGAGCAGCTGTCTGGATCCATGCCGATGGCACGTAAAAAACACCATTTGAGCGTGATCGTTACCAGTGTCGCCTTGCTGGCACTTGTGCCAGTGGCATGTGAACAAAACATTCGAGCGAGGTTGTTGTCAATGCCACTGGACTGACTGCTGTGCAGGTGGCACATAAAAAGTGCCGTTTAGGAGTGGCTGTTGCCAGTACCACCAGACTGGCCCTCGTGCCGGTGGCATGTAAAAGCACCCACTACACTCTCGGAGTGGTTAGCATAGGAAGGGCATCCAGCTGTAGAAACTTTGCCAGATCAGATTGGAGCCTGGTGCAGCCACCCGGTTCGCCAGTCCTCAGTCAAATCGTCCAACCCATGCTAGCATGGAAAGTGGACGTTAAATGATGACGATGATGATATATATATATATATATATAAATATATATATATATATATATATATATATATATATATGTATATATGTATCTATGAGTGCGTGTCTTTGTGTTTGTCCCCTACTATCACTTGACAAATGGTGTCAGTGTGTTTATGTCTCCATAACTTACCAGTTCAGCAAAAGAGACTGATAGAATAAGTATTGGGTTCTAAAAAACAAAGTATTACGGTTGATTTATTTGACTACTAAAAAGTCTTCAAGGTGGTGCCCTAGCTTGGCTGCAGTCTAGTTAGTGAAACAAGCAAAAGATAAAAGGTAAGTTACCTACTTATTACAAGGTAAAAATATTCACTTCCAAAGGATATACAAACAAATTACTTTTAGATTAAGAAATGACCCAACTTCATTTCACAGCCAAATCCCCAGCAGGTTAATTATTCTAAATACCTTCTAAATTCTGACTTTCAAATGTCTTCTTATTTTCTCTAAGGAATTTTATATCCCCAACTAACTCAGATTAATATCCACAGAATATTGCTTGCTCTTTTTTTGCTATAGGTACAAGCATATGTTTGAAAATCTTTGACGATTAATGTTTGTTATCAACTATTTGTATATATCTTCAACATCTATTTTTGTTTCCATAAAGTGGCGAGGATGTTGTTGGAAATGTTGTGTTCTCAACATTAGCCAATCTGCTTTTACCATTGATTGTTATTCAGGGAAAAGTTCAATGTCCTCACCAAATCTTGTATTTTACCTTACCACAGATCTTCATCAACTCTGGAAATTGGGTTTCTGTTTTTGGCAAATCCCTGCCAACACATTAAATCTCTGTATATTTCTTCCTGTTTCTGTTGTACCTGTATTTCAAAGGGCCAGCCTTGTCACACTGTGTGATGCTGAATATCCCCAAGAAATACGCTAAGAGTACACGTGTCTGTGGAGTGCTCAGCCACTTACACGTTAATTTCACGAGCAGGCTGTTCCGTTGATTGAATCAACCGGAACCCTCGACGTTGTAAGCAATGGAGTGCCAACAACAACAACACCTATGGTCAGGCAAGTTTTTACAGAATATTGGAAAAAAGAAGAAAAATGTAGGCAGGAAAAAATTCCAGAGAATTCTATTTCTGTTAGGAAAGAGAGGCGGGGTGTTAGCAATGGTGTTGTATAGGGTATGCACATCATGCTGTGGTGACTACATCATCATCGTTTAACATCCATATTCCAAGCTGATATGGATTGAACAGTCTGACAGAAGCTGACCAGCCAGAGAGCTGTCCAGGCTCTAATTGTCTATTTTGGTATGGTTTCAACAGCTGGATGCCCTTCCTAATGCCATTATATATGTGCATTTACTGTAGTTAAGGGTACGTAACCTTTAAAGAAGCAGATGGCCAATTTGGTTACCCACTGGTTGCTGAAACTCAATCTTCACTACAATATTCAGGCTTGGTCCCAAGAATTCTTTGAAGTAAGGGTACAAGGTCAGAAAGGAATATAATTCCTGGAGGAAAGGACATAATGATATTATTTAGAAGGGTGCACTTCTTTTCTTGAGGTGGGGAGTACATGCTTCACAGACACCCCCCCGCACACCACCACTTGGGTCTGCCCTTGATATTTAGCATGGGTGCTTTAGTTCGTAAAACATATTAGGGATAATGAAAGATAGACAGTTGTTGCTATTTAGTTCCATATCAACCCTGATTGAGGTAGAATTGTTAGCATGCTGGACAAGATGCATAGTGGCATTTTGTCTGTCATTACGTCCTGACCTGAGATCAAATTTCACTGATGTTGGTTTTGTTTTTCTTCCTTTCGGTGGGAGTGGTGGTGATAAAAATAAGTACCAGCCAAGTACTGGGGTTGATATAATTATCTAGTCCCCTCCCCACAAATCTCAGGCCTTGTTCCTATAGTAGAAAGGATTATTACATTCTCAGTTCAAATAAGACAGCGAGCTGGCAGAATTATTAGCATGATGAGCAAAATGTTTAGTAACATTTCATTGACCACCAAGGTCAACTTTGCCTTTCGTCTTTTCAGGGTTGATAAAATAAGTACCAGTTGATCACTGGGGTTGATGTAATTTGGCTTACCTCCTACCCTGAAATTACTGGCCTTGTGCCAAAATTTGAAACTACATTGTGAGTTCAAATGCCACTGAGGTCAGAAAAACCAGTACCAGCTGAGCACGATATGGGGGAGGGGGGGGGGTTCAATGTAACTAATCAACTTGCCCCTCCCCTCAAAATTGCAGACACTGTGCCAAAATTAGAAAGAATTATTACAAGATTAGGATGAGATTTAAGAGAGGTCTGACTGTTATTTCTAGCGGACTGACTAACCATATAAAGCTCCATCATTATTGGTTGGCTCATGATTGCAATGAATTGGTGTTTGTTTATTTGCCAAGAAGATAGATTGCATTTTTTGTTTTGTGTGTGAGTATGTGTGTGTGTGTGTGTGTGTGTGTGTGTGTGTGTGTGTGTTTGTAGGGGTGGGGTGAGTGGAGGTGGAGAATGTGCTATAGAACATTTCAGTATCTAACAGCTGCACCTTCCCAGAATAAATGAACAATACCCCAATACAAGTGTTACTTATTATTACTTATCCTAAAATATATCAATCCTTTATCAGCTTTATATACTGTTATTGTTATTGTTAGTTTCCCCTTGTCACTTGAACTGTTAATCCTAGGAAAAAAAAAAACAATAAATCATTAAAACTTCCTTTTCTCCTAAACCAACCAACCCCCTCCTCAAAATATCTCAAGTGCGTTGGCTTTATCTAAACAATTTAACTTTGTTTCCCCTCTTCCTGTAATTCAAAAAAATCAAAATTTATTTATTTATTATATTACCAGATATATTGTTATATGTTGTTGTTTTAGCTACTGTTGTTGTTCGGGCTCATGTCATCCCTGGTTGAGCAGACCTGTGACCGTAAATGTTCCAGCCATAACCATTCAACTTTTTTTCTGTGTATCAAAGATTTCATTGTTTAATATGTCTTTTTATTTACCTTTTTTTGATGTGTATCAAGAGAGATTTACTTGGCTGTTATTTTTAGCAGGTTGAACGACCTTATACATCTTCTCTTGTTGGTCGGTAGATGTTCAGTCATATAACCGAAGACTGTGCTTTTGGATTGGTTTTCGTTATATTCTGGGTAATTACTACCAGTTTTCTTTATATCATTTGGGTTTCATATGATGTAAGCAGATTATTTTATCCTTTTATCTAGAATAGGAATTAGGGCTCAGTATTTGCCAGCTTTATCCTCATCCTTATCATTATTATAATTTAATGTCTATTTTCCTATTTTCCATTCTGTCATAGGTTAGATAGTTTGACAAGAGCTAGTAAGCTGGAGAGCTGCACCAGGCACCAGTCTGTTTTGGCTTGGTTTCTCTGGCTGGATACCCTTCATAATGCTCATCACTCTACAGAGTGTACTGGATGCCGTTTACATGCCACTGGCACAATATATATTTATATGGGTATGACTTTAAACTGCATATGGTGGTGGGGCCTGGTTTTGGGAGTTCCAGAGTTTTAAGGAGTGTGGAACCACCTCTTAGCCACTATTGTTCCCAAATTTACTCTGACCCCGAGTACTAGCACTTCTTAAGGTACTAGCTATGGGTACCTTAGCCTACAGTGGACCATGGACCTTGTGTGAGTGTACATATACAGTGGAGGTATGTGTAACTGGAAGGACAAGTCCATATATACACTAATAAGTATGCGAGTGTCCATACACACTGTTGATACATGGGAATGCTGTCCTTGACTTTACCTTTTTACATTGGTGTCCTGATTATTAGAATACCTTGATTCTGTTGAACACTGCAAATAATTATATATATATATGTATATATATATA
>NC_068990.1:73061137-73064099 GCF_001194135.2 Octopus bimaculoides
GATTTTGAACTGAAAGTTTATTTTACTTTATCTCAACAAAAAGCAATGCAGTTAATCAAAGTATGCACCTAAATTATCAACACAATTTTGCCATTTTATTGGTAGCTAATTTATGCTAGCAGTGAAGAATTCTGGAGAGCAAGAGTGAAGAAATCACAAAAAGGCTGTTTTTGCTTCTTCTTCAGATTTGAAGTTTTTTCCTTGCAAACAATTTTATGCTGGATAATGTGATAGTCAGCTGGTGCAAGGTCTGGGGAATATGGTGGATGACAGAGTACTTCCAAGTTCAGTTCCTGTAACTTGAGTAGCATTCTTTGTGCAACATGTGGTTGAGCATTGTCTTACAAGAGAATTGGCCTGTTTCTATTGACCAATCTTGGTTGTTTAATCGCAAGTTCACCCATCATTTCATCCACTGTAATTGATTTACCAGCTCCCATGAAGCTGTAGTGGATGATACCAGCATTGGATCACCAAACACACCAATAGCTATTTTGGTGAATATTTTTTTTTTGGATTGTGTTTTGGCACTTTGTCTCTATCCAACCACTGTGCAGAACACTTACTATTGTTGAAGAGAATCCATTTTTGATCACATGTAACAACACGATGCAAAAATGGTTTGCTTTTATGCCATGACAGCAAAGAACAGGAAGTTTCAAGATGACATGCCATTTGATGCTTGTTCAGTTCATGTGGTACCCACTTGTCCAGCTTCTTTACCTTGCCAATTTGTTTCAGATGGTACAATACAGTTGGAATCAAAACATCAAAGCTTGCCGCTAACTCATGCATAGTATGAGATGTATCTGCTTCCACTACAGTTTCCAGCTCATCATTATCCACCTTGGTCTCAGGTCTACCACGGGCTGATTTTCAAGAGTAAAGTCACTGGACCAGAACTTCTCAAACCATCAACATATAGTGCGCTTTTTCGCCACATCTTCACCAAATACTTCATTGACATTTTGAGCTCTCTGAAATGCATTGGTTCCACTACAGAACTCATATTCATAAACAACACAAATTTTTTATCTATCCATGGGTTCACAAAAATTGATTTACAAGAGAAAACTCACAATATAATCAGACACCATGAACTGCATTTCGAAAAGTGATGATGTAACTCTTCAATGTTGTAAAACAACGAATTGTTAGGATAAAACATTAGAGTTAATGACTGTCAAACTTGGTGCATAAGATAATTGGACATTTCATTCTTAATGACCTGATATATATATATATATATATATATATATATATATATATATATATATATATATATATAT
This sequence comes from Octopus bimaculoides, assembly GCF_001194135.2. NCBI lineage: Eukaryota > Metazoa > Mollusca > Cephalopoda > Octopoda > Octopodidae > Octopus > Octopus bimaculoides. The sequence goes on from NC_068990.1 coordinate 73,062,427, forward strand.
ATACAGGGTGGTCCAAAAGTAGGTTTACAGTTATTCAACTATCTCTTTCGTATTCATATATTAACAGTGAAGATCTTAATTATAAAGAAAATATGAAACCATTCTTCTATGCTAATTTAGTTAATTTTGTCAAACTCCCTTTTCAGTTTGTAAGATAAAAATTTAAATGTAATAAAATGTTCTAAAAGAAATTTAAAGTGCTTACGTGATAACTGTAAACCTACTTTTGTACTACCCCTGTATATATATATATAACAAATAATAAATGAGTATATGCATATATACATACAAGTATGTACGTACCTACATCTACCTGTATATATAGGTGCATATCTGGGTACAGGACATTGCAAACAAAACGTAGACAAAAAAATAATAATAACCAGAGTACAGAAAACACACAGGCCACATAGAGAACATTTTCCTTCATCAGCTGCCCCCATTCTAACACAGGCGTTTCGAATATATATATATATATATATATAAATGCAAACATACACACAAGCATTCATTCATTCATTTATTTATTCATTCAATCATTCATTCATTCATTCATTCATTCATTCATTGCTGGCATACCTTTATGGTTAAGCATTTCACTTTCTAAACTGGCTTGTCTCACTGAGCAGCACCTTGGGGCAAGTGTCTACCAACCCAAGGCTATGTGACTAGATGAGATAAACTGGAAGAAGTCTGTCTTACACACACACACACACACACACACCACAAACACGTGCACACACACACACACACACACACACACATACACACACACACCACAAACACGTGCACACACACCACAAACACGTGCACACACACACACACACACACACACACACACACAAATGCACACAGCAACACATTATACATATATATATATATATATTATGACAGAGAAACATGAAGCATGAATTTGGTATTCTTTTTTTTCTACTTCACATCTGTTACACACATTTTTGCCATGGAATATTGATAATGACAAATTATAAATACAATTTAAAACAAGCATTTATTCATACCAAAGTGAGTTTAATACGTGAATACTATTAAGAGCCACAACCAATACTGTTGTTTTGTCACACACCTGGTGCAACCATTTCCACATATGTATGTATATATGTATGTACACATGATTTGGTAGTTTAAGTGGTAGAAATAACGAGATTGTCTGCCACTGGCAATAGCAGTGATGTGTTTTTATGCACCATATAACCATATACGAGTTTTCTCGCTTGGTAAATATTGCAGTATTTGTTTGTTTTAACACATCTACTTTTAAGTGGTGCATATTTTACCTTTTGGTATTAATATTGCCACTGTCGCTCTATTCATCATCATCATCATCATCATCATCATCATCATCACCAACATTATTATTATTATTATTATTATTATTATTATTATTACTATTATTCAGTAGTTTTATTTTTATAACGTGCTTTCACTTCACTACCGAGCGCAGCTCTGTGTGCCTTGGGTATGTGCTGTGGTTTGCTGTGATGCTCTTATGGTTACTGTATTGAAAGTGTTTTGCGTAGGATGTGTGCAGTGCCCAGTAGTGCAATTTTCTGTATGTTATATATATTTGTAAGTCCTGGTGTTTTTGTTATGTATTTGTCTGAATATTTTTTTTATTATACCTAAGGCACCTACTATGATAGGAATTGTTTGTT
>NC_068990.1:73064474-73065056 GCF_001194135.2 Octopus bimaculoides
TATATATATATATATATATATATATTAGATAAAGATAGTTAGGGCTGGTCTATGGGGTTATCCTGGGTTTCACATCCATAAAGTACTTAGCTTTATGGTGTTTCTTCAGATCCTAATGGCTGGTGGCTTGTAACCTCTCTTGAAAGTGGAGGGAGTAAAAAATCTCATAGCTACTTGTGCATAGCTGAATGGGTGAGAATATTAAAAAACTCCCTCAAGCTGAGGAACATCTTAAATTCCAGGACAGAGGCCTTTGGACTCTGCTTACACTTCAGGAGATTCCTACTGAAGTCCTGGAACCCACAAGCTGACTATGATGACTATGGCTAGTGGCCTAAGGGAGACAATCCCTTGTGCTAAACCCTTTGTCCAAGCTGTCAACAAATGGCTACAAGGTCTTTTCTCCCACCACTTTGAAGAAAGATTACTGGCCTCCGGCCATTAGGGTCTGAAGAAATGCCATAAAGCTAAGGGCTTTATGGATGTGAATTACTCTACTGCTCTATAACTTGGAGTGTGCTTCTCTTTCAGATTTATGATTTACTGATGATATATATATATATATATATATATATATATATA
>NC_068990.1:73065098-73071562 GCF_001194135.2 Octopus bimaculoides
CATATATACTCCCACTGCGTGACACCTTGGGCAAGTGTCTTCTACTATAGCCTCGGGCCGACCAAAGCCTTGTGAGTGGATTTGGTAGACAGAAACTGAAAGAAACCCGTCGTATATATGTATATATATATATGTATGTGCGTATGTATGTTTGTGTGTCTGTGTTTGTCCCCCCCACCATCGTTTGACAACCGATGCTGGTGTGTTTAGGTCCCCGTAACTTAGCGGTTCGGCAAAAAGAGACCGATAGAATAAGTACTAGGCTTACAAAGAATAAGTCCTGGGGTCGATTTGCTCGACTAAAGGCGGTGCTCCAGCATGGCCACAGTCAAATGACTGAAACAAATAAAAGAGTATATGTATTGACAAACTGTGTGTGATGACAAGATAGCTCGACCTCAATATCATTGGAAATAGGGAACAATATTTATTGAATGGTACAGGTACAGAGACTTACATTCAAAGCTTCAAGTTTCTATATTAATGATCAAGATTCTATATTAATTGTACTCCTTCAGCTGTTGTGAGCCCAGTTAGTACACATGATACCAGCAATTACAAACATGAAAAAAAAAGCTAGATGATTATCATATCATTGACGTCTAAACTTAAAGTCTTTATTGTAAATCTCCAAACCTTTATCATTCAATATATATGCGTGGTGTGCTGTGCTGTGTGCGTGTGTGTGTGTGTGTGTGTGTGCGCACATAGTTTTAAGTCACAATAATTAGCCTTTTAAATGTAACTATATATTAGGCAAAATGTTGGTCAAGTTATTTCCATCAATTGATGAAAATAAAAATATTTTCTGTATTATTAACTTGTAATAAATATATTTTTTTTAGCCTTGCTTATAACCTTTTGAATAAAGATTATTTCCATACCATTGTTGCTAATTAGTAAGAAACATGTTTGTAGATGTGTGTGTATGTGTGTGTGTGTGTGTACGTGGGTTCGTATGAATATAGGTATGTGTGTATGTGTATGGTTTACATATTTTTCTTCATTTTCTTGAAAGGAAGTTCAGCTATATATCAAAGAAGAGTTTTATTTTGCCTTCTCTGTGGTCTTTTGGGAATCACTTACAGTTGAGGTCATTGCTAGCTTTTACCTCTAAAATAAGGATGTGCTGCATAAATGCGGTCAAGTTCACAAGACTGGTTCCAGCTATGATGCTTTGAAGTATTGTGAAGTAGAGCATTGGATAAGCAGGGGTGCTACATCATAAGAATGATGCTGGAAGGTTAAAAAAAAAAATTATGTACTTACATACATACATACATATACATACATACATACTAGTTGCTTCAGTACAAAACTTGGAAAACATATATATATGTCAGGCTAATTAACATTCAATGTGTTTCTTGTGGAACATTTTTATCTTTAGGTTTGGGTTATGATTACTCAATTATGAAATTATTTGAAGTGATTAATTTGAATAGATATTGTTTTATGTAAATAAAATATTTATTGTGATACAAAATATTATGTGTCTAGAGCCTCCAGTTGTTATTCAGTTACAGCAGTGATATTGTAAAATATTGGTACTAAACTTTATACTACATTCAATATTTTTCTTTTCAGAATCAATGCCACTTATTGGAATTTTAAACTTTAAAAATTTGATATTGTTGTTGTCAGTGGTAGTGTTTATCCCTAGGTGACCCCCCCAGATTGAACAAACTTAATCAAAAGCAATCTATCCATGACCATAATGTTTTTTTTTTTTTTGCATTTAGATATATCTTGGACTACATATATTTAATGTGAACTTTCAGTCTTTTAAGCAGATAGAGTATGATATGCAGAAGATTTGGCTGCTAATCCTAGTGAGCTAAGCATTTCTGTAGAGGCTCTCTTGTTGACTTACAGGATTTTTCATTCTATTAAAAAATAGAAAAAGAAAACAACTTTAGAAACCTTACTGCTGCTGCCACTGCTGCTGTTGCCGCTGTTGCCGCTACTACTACTACTACTACTACTACTACTACTACTACTACTACTACTACTACTACTACTATATCTCTAGTTACTTAATAATTAGTAGTTCGCGTATGTTTCAATTTTTGCGTTTGTTTTATAGGGTTCACAAAATGAGATCAAATGCCAACGAGGACCTGTCATTCATTGATGAAGTTGCAAAAGGCAATGAAAGGATTCTGTCAAATCAATTGATCAAATAGTCGATTAATTATCTGGTTGACTAATGATAATTCTTTCTAATTTTGGCAATTTAGAGTGGATTAATAATTTACTTTATCACCTCAAAAAGGCAAAAGGCAAAGTTGACCTTGGAACATAAAGAGCCAGAAGAAATGCTACTAAGTATTTTGACTGATGTGATAATATTTCTATCAGCTCCACTGTCTTATAATAATGATAAGTGAAATATAACCGGTGTGTATTTATTGGCATTGTGACCCTTCCAAGGTACAACAATTCTGTGTATATTGCTACTTGTATACATAATGGTTTCTAACTTAGTCACAGCCAGCAATTTTGAGGGGTGGGGAAGTAGTCAATATTTACATTATTTATATTATTTACATTTGACGGATATTTGTCCTCATCTTGTTTCTGCTGATATACCCTCCAGCTTTAATCAGGTGTCTTGGGGAAATTTCGAACCTGGGTTCTCATTCCTAAGGTATTTTTCGATGTTATTATTATTATTAATACTAATGTTATTATTATTATTAATAATTATAGAGTGAGTTTTAGGGCTTGTAAATCTAATATTTTCCTATCCTTCCTTAATACCAGTTCCCACATGTGATTCATATCTGCACTCGGTCTGCTTAGGAGGTTGTTGTGTCCTAGCATATGTGCTGCTTCTTTTAGTTTTCATATTTTCCAGTGGTATTCTCTGTCTATTATTTTAACTTCATCCACAGGAGAAGGTGGTCTCCATTTTTCCACATGTGATCAGATCCAACATCTAACACTTACCCTACAATGTCATTCTAAAAATAAATAGTCATATCATTGAAATTTTGAAGCTACACTATAACGCATAATTAATTCAAACCAATGTGAATAAATAAGCATTGCATTTAGCAGAATAATCTGAATGCTAAAGGGTTAATAACACAGTGTAGCAAAATTTTAATTTTTTTTTTGTCTTTGGTCAATAAGTATTATTTCCAATTTGCTTCTATCTAGAAATCAAAGAAAATAACTGCTAGTTCTTTCAAACTTTGCTTTTATGAACTGGACATCAATGTTTTGAAACTGACCATTATATTTCAGACAGATTCAACATTGAGTAGCTGAAGCCAAAATACCATTATAGCAAATATTCTGCTTGATACCACAGATTTGCTTATCAATTGTTTGACCTTAGTCACTTGAGCATGTCCCTTAGTGGCTGAAAATATGTGCATCTCTGATCATGAGCAGGAGTAGTGGGAGAGTATCATAGCCATATGTTGAGAGGGATTCTTTTGGGCTTGAATAAATGTACCAAAAGCAAAGTTTGAAGGAAATATTAACAATTTTTCATACTTTCTAGAGGTAACCAAATAGGAAATAACTGTTGCTACCCAAAGACAAAAGTTGTGTTACACAGTGTAATTGTTACTAATATAGGCAGGCACAAGACCTGAAATTTGATGGGAGGAGGTTAGCTGATGAAATTGACTCCAGTAGTTTACTGGTAGTTTACTTTATTGACTCTGGAAGGATGGAAAATGTAGTCAACTTCTTCAGGATTTGAACTCAGAATGTAAAAAAGCTGGAACAAATAACGCAAGACGTTTTAACCAATACTCTAATAATTCTGTCAATTTTCCAACAATGATTATCGAAACAAATTATTGAAGATATGAATTACCTAAAATAAGTTTTTACTTTCTGTAATCTTGTATAATATAGAAGTTTAATATTTAAAAGTAAACACAACATGACTTAAACATCTAATGGGAAAATAGAACTTAAATTTATTTTGTTTTAACAAGCGAGTAGTTGATATTAAAACAAAATTAATTAGTTTTCCTTTTTCTATTGAAAGAATCCTAAACCATGTTGTGTTCATATTTAACTATTAAAACTACATTATATGATATTAAAAAAAAAGGGTATTTTAAATATTTCATATTTGCAATAATTCCTTTTAGTTATTTTTTATATATATTTTCAAATAAATTAATAAAGATGTATTTTTTTTCCTTTTTAAAATATCAATTTCGTTTCCTCCTTAACACAACTTAGATTTTCAGTGACTAATGGACATGATGAGTTATAAGTAGAAAAATTCCAACTTTATGATATTAAAGATTTAAGGAAATTATTTTCATATCTTTAAGCCTTTAAAGTCAATTCACAGTGATATTTTCTTATGTACATGATAAATCAATTTCTTTATGGATATTTAGAAAAGAATTAAAGCATCTGTGATATACTTTATACAAATTGATAGAAAAAGAAAGAAGGCCACCAGGAAATTGCTCTGTATGTGTGCATGAATATGTGTGTTTGTGTATATTGAGTATGTGTGCAAATAATCTATATTTATTGGACTTTTGGTTTTACATTATAGAACAATTTGGTTTGCCAATTTAGTTTGCTTTATTCCAAAATAACTAATGCTATCTTTTCTTCTTTTAGTTGTTTCTGTTATTAGACTGTGGCCATGCTGGGGAGTAGCCTTGAAGAATATTTTTTTTTTTTAAAGCCTGGTACTTGTTCTATTGGTCACATTTGCCAAACCACTAAATTATGGAGTTGTAAACTGACCAACACCAGTTGTCAAGCAGTGGACACACACACAAGCTTCTTTCAGTTTTCGTCTACCAAATCCACTCACAAGGTTTTGGTTAGCCCAAGCCTATTTTAGAAGACATCTGTCCAAAGTGCCATGCAGTGGGACTGAACCCAGAACCATGTGGCTGGGAAGCAACCTTCTTACCACATAGTCATACTTGCACTTATACGAGGGGGTACTGAAAAGTTCCTGGCTTTGGGTAAAAGAAAATACAGGAGGATCAGTTAATTATGGTTTTATTCAACACATTCTCCCCTCAGATTCACACACTTATTCAGTTTTTCTAAGCCTTGTAAAAGAATTCAGAAGGTTGAACCTCCAACCCAGGCCTTTCGCAACACCCTTAAAGCCAAGTACTTTGCAGCAGCCCCTTGTGTTTTGCTGAAATTCTTAGATGGTGTTGTGTAAAATAAGTAGTACATGGGTGCAGGTATGGTTAAACTGTCACGAGTATAAGCTGTGTAGTTTGAGGAGTTTGCTTTCCAACCAGGTGTTTTCAGGTTTGAATCTACTGGCTGGAACTTTTGGTAAGTGACTTCTAGAGAAGCCCCTGGCTCACTAACATCTGGTGAATGGAATTTGGTGGAGAGAAACTGTGAAATACCATCATTTGTGTGTATGTGTGTGTGTGTGTATGTGTGTGTGTGTGTGTGTATCATGTGTGTGCTTATGTGTGTGTGTGTGTGTATATATATATATATATATATATATATATATATATATACTATGTATGTATATATGTATTTATGTGTAATTGTATGTACATATATATATATGCATATATGTGTATGTATATATATATGTGTGTGTGTGTGTGTGTGCATGTATTTATGTATATATATGAATATAAATATTTATATGTTTATATACATGTATATTCGAATGCATGCATGTATGTATGCATATATAACATATATGAGTATGTGTGTGTATGTCATTCACATAAGTAAACTAATGAAATATATAAAACATCATTGAGTAAAAGAAAAAAATGAACCGCTACTTTCAATAAAAAATACCCCATGTGGTATTTGTTCTGCCGAGTTGCACAGATAATCATTCATTACACCATCAAAATTGCGTTTATTGACTTTTCTCATGGGAAAAAGCTGTATTCAATAACACTATTGTTTACTAAATGCAGGATACAGAATGAGCAAACAAAACCAAAAAAAAAAAAAAAAGAGTAAAGGAAATCTAATTAATTGTCAGTCAAGAATTTAGCACTGTAAGTTATAGTAATTCTTTTTACGATAGGCAGAAGGCCTGAAATTTTGTGGAGAGGAAGTAATTTGATTACATCAACCCCCAATACTTATTTCATTAGCCCCTGAAAGGAGGTAAGACAAAGTTGACCTCAGTGAAATTTGAACTTAGAGCGTATTGACAGAAATGCCACTAAGTATATTGTCCAGCATGCTAACTATTCTACCAGCTTTCTACCTTACTCATCCTCCTCCTCCTCCTCATCATTTAATGTCCATTTTCCATACGGGCATGAGTTGGATAGTTTGACCGGAGCTGGCAAGCCAGAAGACTGCACCAGGCTTCACTGTCTGACTTGGCCTAGATTTTACAGCTTGATGCTCTTCCTAATGCCAGCCACTGTACAAATCAGACTGAATGCTTTTTATATGGCACCAGCACCTGTGAGGTCAGTTTTGGAATGGTTTTTATGACTGCATGCCTTTCCTAATAC
>NC_068990.1:73074231-73075132 GCF_001194135.2 Octopus bimaculoides
CTTCCTGATCCATGTTTGCAGTTCGGTGAGTGAGACAAGCTGCGGGAAGGCGTGCCTCACAAATGGCGCCCACACCTGTTCACCGTCGTCAATGAAGTTCCAGAGATGCCGCAGTCTCAGCGCATGTCTGCGCATCATGGATATATATATATATAGATAGATAGATAGATAGATAGATAGATAGATAGATAGATAGATAGATAGATAGATAGATGGATGGATAGATAGATAGATAGATAGATAGATAGATAGCTAAATGGATAGATAGATAGATAGATAGATAGATAGATAGATAGATAGATAGATAGATAGATACATACATACATACATACAATGAGTGCAAAACAATGATAGAAGAATTCAAGAATAATCATGATGATTATAATAATGATGATGTGGATGATGATGATGATGGCATCTATAACAAAAATAATGATGACTAATCGCCATGATGGTTATGACCGTGAGAATGGTGATAGTAATGGTAGTGTCGGTGATCATAACCATGATGATTATGATGGTGATGATGTTGAGGATGAACTGACAGTGGTGGTGGTGGTGGTGGTGGTGGTGATGGTGGTGGCATTGGGGGATGTTGGTAATGGTGAATGTGACAATAATGATGACAATGTATAAAAAAAAGGAAAGAAACAAAACAAGACAAAAAATAAAATAGAATAAAACGATATAAAATGAAATAAAACAATTAACCAGTCCATTACATTATTCAACATGAAAAATATAGTTTTCTTTAAGAAAGACTTCTTTTTCTTACTGCAGAGAAAAATAAATAAGCCCTTTTCATCTGTAGAATTCTAGGAATTTCTTCAAGACAAACACACACACACACACACACACACACACACACACACACACACACACACACACACACACACACACA
>NC_068990.1:73075342-73084713 GCF_001194135.2 Octopus bimaculoides
ATGTATGTATAAAACGAACAAACTATAAGCAAGATAATTGTATCCTTGAAAACTATCTTGATAGCTTAATTTGCTTCTAATCTACCTTACTGTATATTTATTTATTTATTTATTTATTTATTCATTCATTCATTTATTTATTTGATGATACTCTATACAGCTTTGCTTGTAGTCCCTCATTTTTAGCTGCTTTTATTAGGATTTCATCTTATTTTAGGTTGATTATTATCATCATCATCATCATCAATAATAATAATAATAATAATAATAATAATAATTGGAAAAAAATTAGATAACTTAGCACAAAATATCTCAATTTCACTTGAATTTTTAGTTTTCGTTTTATTTTATTTTATTTATTTATTTATTTATTTATTTATTTTCTTAGGTTTATCCCCATTAAACAGTTTTTATGTTATTCCATTATAGAAAATTCTCAAACCATTTTCATGAAGTACATTTTTCTGAAATCTGTGTTCAGGTGATTTTTATTATATTTTCTTTTAAGTTTCCTTTCACTACTTGAAGAAATATCTTCTGTTAGGTTTCTAATCTCTCTCCCGGTTCTCTTTGTTTATTTGTTCATATGTTTTTTTTTTAAATTTTCTTCTGGATTTTTATAACTTCAACTTTTTTTGCTGTTGATATGGTCAGTTGGTTCTAAATTTGATCTGTTGTTTTCGTTTAACCCATGGTCCACACTTAACAAGCAGACTCTGACTGATGTTTTAAATGTAAATCCCATTGAAGTCAACTTCACTTCTCATCCTTTCCCATCTGATAAACAAAAGTGACCAACCAATCCAGGGTGGTAGATTGGCAAAAGTGTAAGAACATTGGACTGGATGTTTCGTGGTAGTTGTTCTGGTTCTGTGCAATGTGAGTTCAAATTCTGCCATGGCCTACTTGGGCAGCAGACTGAAACTGTCATCTAGTTTAATCCATGTCTGTCATCCATCCTACCATAAATACTAGCTAGTTGCCTGGCATGAATAAGGTCACCAAAAGCTGCAATATGAAAGGGATTTGAAAGGACACTCAAACTCCATCCACCTTCTGGGTAAACAAGGGATATGTTTGGATCTTAGGTAAAGGAGTCTGTTCAAAATTGTAGTCTTCACCCAATGCTGGTACCAGCAGCAATAAGCCTGAAACCTGTTCTGGGTGGTATTGGGTAGGAGCACAAAGGACACATCTGGATTAATGGTAAGCTCAATCTCTCACCTGTCCTGAAGTGGACTCTGTTGCCAGTATCCAGGACAGGATACCTGCCTACTTCATTCTCACTAGTCTTGGAGGCCCTGCAATGCATCATGGGCACTATCTTCTAATCTGATTAAAAGATAAAAGAAAAAAATGTATTCCAGAAGTATTATAAGTTCAGATGTGGTTGTGTAGTAAAAAACTTGCTTCCCCAACCACATGGTTTCAGGTTCAATTCCACTGCTTTACACTTTGGGCAAGTGTCTTCTACTATAGCCTTGGGCCAACCAAAGCCTTATGAATGGATTTGGTAGACAGAAGCTAAAAGAAGCCCATCGTATGTATATATATATATATATATATATATATATATATATACATGTGTGTGTGTGTCTTTGATTGTGTGTTTGTCTCCCACCACCACTTGACAAGCAGTATTAGTGTGTTTATGTGCCTGTAACTTAGTGGTTCAGCAAAAGGAGACCAATAGAATATGCATCAGGCTTAAAAAAATAATTAAGTATTAGGGTTGATTCATTCAACTAAAAATTCTTTAAGGCAGTGCCCCAGCATGGCTGTAATCTCATGACTGAAATGAGTAAATGACAAAAGATAACTGCGATTATCTTATCGCTTTTGCAGACATAATTTATGTTAAAGTATATTAAGAAATATGTCCTTCCTTTTTTATCTTAAAAATCAAAGTTTGCAAAGTAAGTGATCTGAGATAAACTTGGCTGCTATTTTGCTATTCCTAGCAAGCTGAGGAACTGAACTAATTAGAGACTCTTCCACTGGCTTGTTGACACTTAATTCATGGCCAATAGCCACACCATTGGAGTTAACATTCTATCACTTAGTAATAACCAATAAAATTCTGTTACAAAAGTTTTTATGTCAGAAAACCTTTTGCATCAAAGCAGTGTTATGAGCAACTGAGACACTTTACACAAATTTACATCGATTCCATGAACAGACGCCTTGAAAATAGTTCTCTAATGAAGTCATGCCAATCTTATCTCATTCAACAGCAGAGAAAAAAAGTTACTGCATTTAACACAAAAAAGCTATCGCACCTTCCCTCTAGACATAAGAAGCATTTTTCAAATGTTAGGTCTGGTTTCCACTGGAAATCTTTTCAGGCAAATGCAAATGCTTAACATAGCAAAGAACAGCACCTCTCAAAGTCTGCTTTTTTTATCTTCAGTACCAGAAAATAGTTTAATCGTCACCAACTTCTAATCCTTTACAAATCTACAATTTTAGATTCAGGTGAGATCCACAAAATTCGTGTGTTGAAAGAAATACTAATGAACCTTGGGGAGGGGGAGGGGAGTTATGTGTGGCCAGATGTTAGGGGTGATGTGGTAGCAGAAATTGTCTGACAGCCATGACTGGGTTCTCTTGATTGTGTGGCATGGTGCAGAGTCCTGTTGCTAGACATAGGGTCTTCCACCAGTCACCTTCTTGACCCAGAGCAGCACTACCTCCACCAGGCAATTAATGTAGGCCTCTGTGTTGAGTGTGAGGCCATGTGAGAAGATGAAGAGGCAAAATGTCGCCATCACTAGTGATCACTTTGCACATTTACACATATATTGGGCATATGAGTTTGAGTAAAATTGTAATTGAGGTTTTAGGGTGGGTTGTTATGGAGAGGTGGCTGTGTTGTAAGAAGCTTCCTTTCCAATGACATGGTTCTGGGTTCAGTCTCACTGTGTGACACTTAGGGAAAGTGTCTTTTACTATAGCCTTGGGCTGACCAAAGCTTTGTAAATGGATTTTGTAGACGGAAACTGAAAGAAGCTTGTTGTATATATGTATGTGTGTGTGTGTATGTTTTTCATGTCTGTGCTTGTCCACCACCTCTACTTGACAACTGGTGTTGGTGTGTTAACATCCCTGTAACTTAGCAGTCTGGCAAAAGAGACCAATAGAAAACCAAGCTTAAGAAAAGTATGTATTGGGGTTGATTCATTTGACTAGAAATTCTTCAAGGTATTGCTCCAGCATGGCCACAATCTGATGAATGAATGAAACAAGTAAATGAAAGAAGATAAAACACACACACACACACACATTTATATATTGAATGCATACACAGAGCATTTATATGCAATATTCTTCCTAAGGCACTAATTACTGAGCTGACATTGAAACTTATTTCTTCAGTTACACCATGCTTTGTCGGTATCTGAGCATTTAGAATAGTAATATTTCTATCTGTAAGCTTGTTGTTAGAATTTAGTTTGGTTTACTGACAGATCTATACTTCTGTAATTATGTTATTCTTTATAGCCTTTTTTTATTATACTTATTACTTCTCATTCTCTCTCTTTCTTTCTCACTCTCACTCTCACTCTTTTTTTCTCATTCTTTCCCCACACTCACACATAGATAGACACAAAGATCTTTAATAATATTGCTTTGATACATACACATAGTCATATACAAATGTATGTGTGTGTGTATGTGTGTGTGTGTTTGTGTGTAGAATGAAATTGATAGATAGATAGATAGACAGATAGGAAACGATGAGTGCCAAACAATGATGGGAGAATTCAGAAATAATTGTGATGATTATAATAATGATGATAATGATATTTCAGAGGAATTTAGATGTTTAAGCATGTGAATTTGTGCATGTTCATGTGTGTGTAAGTATCGGTGGAATACCACTTGTGCATATTATATATACATAAATACATACATAGACAAATACACACACACATGCACATCAAGTAGATAGGTACTCAAAACTTGTTCATGATAACAAATAAAAGGATAATAGGGAAGCCTCACAGATTAAAACAGTGGGAACATGTATTTTTCATCTGTCCATTGTAAATGATGGCACAGCTGTTGATTTCTTAGCTTTAATGTGTACAGAAACCAAAGTCTAATATTGACAATTTTGCTATAATGATACATATAGTTTTATTTTTCAATATTGATTTCTTTTGACTTGGTAATACAAGGTCACATCTGCAAAGATATTGTAGTTTTGAGACTTTTTTAGCTATTATTATCACTATGATTATTATTTTTATTATTAAGGTGGCAAGCTGGCAAAATTGTTAGCATGCTGAGTGAAATGCTTAGCGGCATTTCATCTGTTGCTATGTTCTGAGTACAAATTCCACCAAAGTTGACTTTGCTGTTCATCCTTTTGGGATGGTCAATAAAATAAGTACCAGCTGAACACTGAAGTCGATGTAATTAACTCATCCCCTCCCCCAAAATTGTTACCCTTGTCACAAAATTTCAAACCTTTATTAACCCTTTGAGCTCTGACCTCCCGAACCTTATTTTACCACTGGTGCTACAGTATAGAACAGTGCTACGGTATAGAGAAAAATAAACCATCCATCAGTAAACTGGTGTTATGGGCTCAAAGGGTTAAGGTGATGAGCTGGAAAAATCACTAGCACACTGGGTGAAATGCTTAGTGGCATTTCATCTGTTGTTACGTTCTGAGTTCAAATTCTGCTGAGGTTGACTTTGCCTTTCATACTTTTGGGGTGGTCGATAAAATATACACCAGTTGAGCACTGGGGTTGATGTAATCAACTTAGTCCCTTCTTCAAAATTGTTGGTCTTGTGCCAAAATTTGAAATCATTATTATCATTATTATTATTATTATTATTATTATTATTATTATTATTATTATTATTATTATTATTATTATTATTATTATTATTATTATTATTATGGTGTGAGAGAACAGCTTGTGCCATCAAAGTGACTCTAGGGTACAAATATATGAAGCCAAATATACCCATTATTACTACCTATCTGGTAAGGGTACACAAGGTATATGAGTCCCAACCATATGTGCATGACATAGTGATCTCATATCAAGGTAAATAGTACATGACCTTGCAGGTGGGGCCCAGTTAGAATTTACTTGAGGTTAAGTAGCTCATCCCATACAAAAGGGCCCCTGAATGAGGGTTGTTTAAGGATGATGAATGAAACACCCATGTTTCCAAAGGTAAATTATTCAAATCCCAAAAACTTCCTCTCAACACATGGCAATGATGCTCCTCCACTACTTCTCCTCATGATCAGAGATGCACATATCATCAGTCACCAAGGGTTGTGCTCAACTTGTTAAGGTCAAACAATGTACACAATAACACTTCCAATTAGTTAAGATCAGAAGCCATGAGAGCCACTGCTTGGTATTGCATCAGGGCATTTATTATTATTATTATTATTATTATTATTATTAATATTATTATCATTGGTACTTATTTCTCCTTTGTTCTGACAGTTGTAAGTACATGTGATAGATAATGACCATATATGTGGGAAGAAGCAGGATGTAACAAAAACCAATCAGATGTGAGACTATTGGGCCTTACACACAAACGTACAAAAGGCATGTTGATATTCTGACTAATGCTAGCATTAGTGGGTGTGAAGAAAAAGAAGAACTAAAAAAAAAAATTACAAAATAAATGTAAAATAAGGATGACAGTAATGAAAATAATCATGAGAATGCGGTAGTATTATAATAATGATGATAATAGTGATGGCGATGACGCTAGTGGTGATGATGCTGATGGTAGTGGTGCTGCTATTTTATCACACCATGAGAGATGAAGAACAAAGTCAACCAACTGGTAGCCATATTAATTTGGTACAAGGCGATGTCACATAGACTGCTTTCTCCTCAACTTGACCAGCATAACAAATGCGTACATTTTGAGGTAAAACTGGGTCACATCTGCCAAATCAGAGATTTAAATGATCTTGCTTTGATAAAATTTCTTGCCTGAATGAGCTCTTTGACTATAAATGTTATCCGATAGCCTCTCAGAAGTAAGTTATAAAGAATTATCACCCAGATTAACTTTCTTCATTCTTCTAATGCAACCTTGATTTGTTCTTAATATCACTGCTCTACCATTATGGCATATCTTAAAAGAAGGAATCTAGTTCAGCCACTTTCTTTGATGAATATATTTCCAGTCTTAAATTACCTTGGCCGATTATTATAACAAACATTAGTTGATAAAAGAAGAACTCTCTTTAACTATGATTTATTCTATGAATTTCAGTTCCTCTTGCTTGTTAATTATTCTATAGAGAATGTCCTTTAAGTTTTTCTTTTAATCTGTATAATCCACTCCTAGAATCCCTTATCTTTAGTAACTTTCACAGAGTGGATGGACCAGCTATTTGCATTCTTTGCTTGTTATACTGCTATTCCGAGCAAGTTTTTCACCCTTGCAATTCTATGTACTTTGGGAATTCTAACAAAGATTTCAAGATATAAATCTTCCATCAAAGGGTTACAAAATATTAAAAATCAAGAAATACTATCTTTTATTTATTTATTTATTTATTTATCTATTTGTTTGTTTGTTTTTGGTTAGCCTACTTCTTTCCTATTATTTGGGTAAAAATTATATTAACGTTTGATGTCCTAAAATATGTTGATATGTATTCTCTTAATGTTCTAAATATAGCAATGTGTATTTCCTTTGAAATATCTATCAAAGAATATTTTATTCATTCTAAGAACAGTGGTGATTGCTGGGATAGTAATGGACTAAATTAAATGCATAGCATAGTTTAATTTCATCTTGTTTGTTTCTCAGTTCAAATCTTGCTGTGGCTGGCTTTGTCTTTCAATCCTTACTATAAAACAAGCACCAGTAATTTACTGAGTGAATTAAATAGCATCTTCATAAAGAAATTAGTCATTTTCTCAATGAAATTAATATTTTATTAATTCTACTGAAATAGATAATTTATTTATTTTACTCTTGACAGAAAAAAAATAATAATAATTTTGTCTGTTAGAAAAATATCTTTTATACACGTGCAGGTGTGGCTGTGTGGCTAGGAAGTATGCATTCCAACCACATGATCCTAGGTTCAGTTCAGTACCACGGTATGGCATCTTGGGCAAGTGCCTCAAGCCAACCAAAGCTTTGTGAGTGGAAACTAAAAGAAACCCATTGTATAACGTGTGTGTGTGTGTGTGCGTGTGCATGTGTGTGTGTGTGTGAGTTTATGTTTGTCCCTCACCACCACTTGACAACTAGCGTTGGTTTGTTTATGCTTCCATAACTCAGTGATAGAATAAGTACCAAACTTTAAAAAAAATAATAAAAGTACTGGGAGGTGATTTATTTGATTAATTCCTTCAAGACAGCACCTCAGCATGGCTGCAGGCAAATGACTGAAACAAGTAAAAATAAATAAATAAATAACTAAAAATATATATATAAAGAAAAATATAAACTAATCAATAACTATTATGAAAAGTAAAATAAAACAAACAATGACTATTATAATCATCTGTGATTAGAGGTTTTTGCTTATTAACTCTAAAAAACATTATATTTAGATTCTTTTGTTTTTAATCATGAGAATTTTAATAATGTGTATCCAGCTGACCTATACATATTTTTCACTGAAGAAAACTTAATTTATTATTAAAAAAAGCAAAAGGCAGCAAGTTGGCAGAACTGTTAGCACACTGGATAAAAATGTTTAATGGCATTTCTTTTGGCTAAGTGTTCTGAGTTCAATTTCTGCCGAGGTCGACTTTGTCTGTAATTCCTTTGGGGTTGATAAAATAAGTACCAGTCAAGTACTGGAGGCAATGTCATACGATAATTGAATAGCCCCTCCTCCAAACTTTCAGGCTCTGTGCCTATTAGCAGAAAAGATTAATAAAAAGGCAAAAAGGTGGTGAGCTGGCAGAATCGTTAGCACTCTAAACGAAATGCTTAGCAGCATTCTTCTCACTCTTTACATTCTGAGTTCAAATTCTGCCAAGGCTAACTTTGTCTTTCATCCTTTCAATGTAGATAAAATTAGTACACTAGGTGAGTACTGGGGTTGATGTAATCCACTAGAGTTCCTTTTCCACAATTTCAGGTCTTGTGCCTATAGTAGAAAGAATTATTAGAAAAGGTAAGAAATTCAGTCTAGCACCTTTATTACTGTTATGGGGATAATAATAATAATAATGGAACACCCCTCTCACATGATGAGTGGTATGTGTAGTCATTACAAATACTGTGATGTCAAGAAGTCATGGTAGTCAGTCATAGATAGTCATGTCTTACTTGTCTAACTAACTATACTGTAATGCCAGAATGGACATTATAACAGTCTGACATTGGATTACAACAAGTACCTTCCAGCCTCACCCTTAAAAGATATAAAAACAACATGCAAGATGCAGGCACAACTGTTTGGTAAGAAGCTTGCTCCCCAACCATATGGTTCCAGGTTCAGTCCCATTGTGTGGTACCTTGGGCAAGTGTCTTCTACTATAGCCTCAGGCTGACCAAAGCCTTGTAAGTGGATTTAGTCAATGGAAACTGAAAGAAGCCCATCGTATATATATATATTTATAATACATTTAAAGTGAAGTTCAAACTGGCGCATAATGGAAAAATACTTTGAAAGTAAGGTGCCACTGAAATGTGAATACAAACGGAATAGAACAAGTTTTGCATGGATTGGATCAGTAGTTATTGAGATATTTGAGGCTTTGGGGTATAAATACTCAAAACAGTGCATAATGGGAAAATACTCCAAAAATAACTTAACCCTGAAAGAGAAGAAACTCTAACCTTTCCATTAGACAAATTATGATGGGCAAAATATTTTAAAGTGAAAATGACCTTAAAAATACGGTAAATATTTCATAAAAGATCCATTCATAATCTCAGTGTGAAATAGTTTTTTCCATAGGTTTCTTTTGAGTGCATTCAACATATCTCACCTCCAAAGATCTGGCTGCTATTTCTAGCACGCCCTACCACCACATAACAGCTATTCACGATAAAGGACCCAAAATACCTGTTATGTGGTAGCCACGCGTGCAAGAAATATCAGGCAAATATTTCCTTTTCTGGAGAAAGGAGCTGTGTACACGTGATTTTGATGTCACATTTGTTGAATATGTTGTGCAAAATATTTTTAGGTGAAAATGACTTTGAAAATACTCTTTACTTTTTTACTCTTTTATCTGTTTCAGTCATTTGACTGCAGCCATGCTGGAGCACTGCCTTTAGTCAAACAAATCAACCCCAGAATTTAGTCTTCTTAAGCCTAATACTTATTCTATTGTTTTCTTTTGCCGAACTACTAAGTTATGGGATGTAAACACACCAGCATCAGTTGTCGAGTGATG
>NC_068990.1:73086291-73094742 GCF_001194135.2 Octopus bimaculoides
ACACACACACACACACACACACACACACACACACACACACAAATGGTCATCTCTTAAATATATCCTTTTCTACACTAGGCACAAGGCCCGAAATTTTGGAGGAAGGGCCAGTTGATTAGAATGACCCCAGTACTCAACTGGTACTTAATTTATCACCCCCTGTGTTGTATTCTTGAGCGAAACACTTTATTTCACATTACTCCAGTTCACTCAGCTGTAAAAATGAGTTGTGACATCACTGATGCCAAGCTGTATCAGCTGTTGCCTTTCACTTGGATAAGATCAGTGGTGTGGAGAGGAGAGACTGGTATGTGTGGGTGACTGCTAGTCTTCCATAAACAACCTTGCCTGGTCTTGTGCCTTGGAGGAGAGCTTTCTTAGTGAAATCTCATGGTCATTCATGACCTAATGGGGTCATTATCCTTTTACCCGTCAGTTACACACAATGAATTTGTAGTGAGTCAACCTCAGCAGAATTTGAACTCAGAACGTAATAGCAGATGAAATACTGCTAAGCATTCACCTGGTGTGCTAATGGTTCTGTTGGCTTGCTGCCTTATCTCTTAAATATATCAAAAAATGGATAAACACATGCATACATTTTAATGCATATGTTTGTGTTTGTGTGTGTTTGTGTGTGTGTGTATATGTATGTATGTATGTATGTATGTATGTATGTATGTATGTATGTATGTATCTATCTATCTATCTATCTATCTATCTATCTATATATATATGTATATATATATATATATATATATACACACACACACATGCATGGTTAGCACATTGGGCCAGTCATGAGGTAGTGCATTTGATTCCTGGACTGGGCTGTATGTTGTGTTCTTGAGCAAGACACTTTATTCCATGTTGCTCCACTTCACTCAGCTGTAGAAATGAGTTGCAATGTCACTGTATCAGCCTTTGCTTTTCCTTTGGACAACATCAGTGGCATGAGGAGAGAAGGCTGGTATGCATGGGTGACTGCTGGTCTTCCATAAACAACCTTGTCCCGACTTGTGCCTCAGAGGAGAACTTTCTAGGTGCTACCCCATGGTCATTCATGACTGAAGGAGGTCCTTTTTTTATATCTATACTCACACATTTATGTATATGGATATATATGCATGTGTATCTGTCTGTCCATCTATTTGTCTGTTTGTCTGTATATCTGTCTTTCATCTATCTGTCTATCTATCTGCATGGATATTTGTTTATACATGTACACACACACATACACACATAATTAAAGTACTGGGTGTATGTGCAAGTGTGTGTATATATAAATGCATGCATTTTCTCAAATGGACACATGTAAATACACAGCCTTGACCATATATGCTTTCACAAACACACATACATATTCAGTTCAGGTCTGTGCTATGATAGAATAACTGATTGGGTAAGCACTGTGAAAATCCCAGTCCACTATTTCTAGCTTTCATTGACCCTGGTAGGTTTCCTACAGAGTGTTTGCAGTCGAGAATCAATAATATACAGGTAAATTCGTTGTGATTTCAAATAAATACATTGTCAATAAATTGCTCACCATGTTTTTAATTATCAGAATAAATACATTGCTAAACATTATTTATTATTTTTTTTACAGTAAATACATCACATTTTATCATCAACAAAAAGAAGAAAAAATCTTAAAATTTAGAAATTCTTCAGAAATGTTGAAAGAACAACAATCGGAAAATAAAGGAATAATCAAATACTATATTGGCACTGCAGAAATATTCATATTAGAAAAAGAAATATACAAGAAAATCCAGCAGGGATTTATTTCAATGCCTTGTCAATGAAGTTTTATAAATCAAGTAACGCTGGATTATTTAAGATGAAATGCTCTTAGCAATGATGATGATGATGATGTAGATGGTGGTGGTGGTGGTGATCATGATAATCACAATTTGTTTATTTATAAAATGTTTATTTCTTTTCCAATTTAAAACAGTGTTATCTTCTCACTGCATTTTTTTTATACGATTCTATTTTTAAAATTAAATTTGATTTGTTTTGCATGTATATTAAGTAATTTGATATTAAGGAATTTTTATCTTTTGTCTTTGAATATCTTTCTCTTTGTTAATGGAATGAGATGCAGATAAAAAGCATGTCAAGGAAATTTACTGATAATGCATTTGTCCTGATGATGAATTTACTGACAGTATGTATTGGCTCACAATGTGATTTGCCTTGCAACGATGCATTTAGTGTGATGTAGTTACCCCACAAGTGAAGGTACATGGCTCAGTGGTTAGAGCGTTGGGCTCACTATCATGAGGTACTGAGTTCAATTCCTGAACAGGGTTGTGTGTTGTATTCTTGAGCAAAACACTTTATTTCACATTGCTCCAGTTCACTCAGCTGTAAAAATGAGTCGTGCCATCACTAATGCCAAGCTGTATCAGCCGTTGCCTTTCACTTGGATAAGATCAGTGGTGTGAGAGGGGAGACTGGTATGCGTGGGTGACTGCTGGTCTTCCATAAACAACCTTGCCTGGTCTTGTGCCTTGGAGGAGAGCTTTCTTAGTGAAATCTCATGGTCATTCATGACCTAAAGGGGTCTTTATCCTTTTACCCGTCAGTTACACACAATGAATTTGTAGTGATTAATTTACTCAGACACATTGACAAACATCACACTGCAATCTGGTGGTCATTATCCCTTTAATCTTTTAGCATTTAAACCGGTCATATCTGGACAAAATATTCTTCCTGTTTTATGTTCAAACTGGCCAGATCCAGCCTCTCACACCTACCCTACAGTGTTAGTCTAAAAAAAGTACAGTCGCATAATCAAAATCTCAATGCTACAAGAGAAGGCAAGATAAATTCACAAGAATGTGAACAAGAGCACTCAGCGTGCAAACCTCTGCCAAGGCAACACCAACATCCTCCCAACGATTAGGTAGAGATGATTTTTAAAATGAGAATATCTGAAGTATACTTGACCACTCTCACAAATGAGAATACTAAAAATGAACCCAACAGCTTTCAAAAATTAAGCAAAAAAATGGAAAAATAATCCAGAACCCTTGTCCAGTACCAGATCGATCCCAAAATCTAATCAGTTTGTGCCAGTCCTGTGGCCAAACATCCCTGAAAGTTTCATCCGAATCCAGCCTGTGGTTCTTGAGATATTTTGTTCATGGAGAAACAAACAAACAAACACAACTGCAAACAATACCTCCGCCTTTGCTAAGATGGAAATAATAAATGTTAGATTTGATAAAATAGTCTGAATGCTAAAGAGTTAATTGCAGAAAGCAGAAATATCCACTCCAAATTTCAGCATACCAATCTATCTTTTGTTGAGGAATGTCATATTTGAAACTATTTTCTGTTGAAATATGACAAGCTTAATGAGAAAACTAATTCTATTTGTTTTCGTAGAAGTTTAATATCATTACTGGAATTACCATGAAATTTAATTGCACAGTAAAAAGACTAAGAAAACTAGGTGTAGATGAATGACTTGTGAGAAACATTTAAGTTACACACTCAGATATTATCAGCAGGGTAGAATTTCAAAAAGAGTTAAATGAGGATTTTGGTATGCAGGTAGGTGTCTATCAGAGTTTAGCTTTTAGTCACCTCATATTTATCATAGTTCTCTAGGATATAAAAGAAGTGTTTAAGAATGGCTAGCTATTTTTTTTCCTTTCCAAGTCATAAACTTGTGGCGAGTCAGGAAAGCTATTATTTTTGCTGTCACAGCATAGCACAGTTGTGCTATGGCATGCTCCAGCCAATCAGGGCTGGGCATGTATGAATACCAGAGGCAGTTCTCTGCTCAAGCAGAGAAGTGGGATAGCTGGCAGAAGAGTAACAGCTTTCTTTTGACATGGAACAGCCACTTTGTTTGCACATCAACTTTGCATCTGCTAGCTCTGAATTATATCACAGTTCTCTTTCAACGTGGAACAACATTTTGTTCTTCACATCAACTTTGTGCAGCTAACTCTGAATTATATTGGCTCATGACTAACCAGTAAATTCACATTTCAACTGTAAGTGATAAAAGCTATTCCCTGACTCGCACACATACACACATACAGGCTACACATCTTACTACTTGTCAGCAGTCATTAATTGAAAATATTTTCATTATAAAAATTACCTTCTGATATTTTTCCTTTTACCAACTTTCACACAAGAATTTAGACCACATCGACTAAAGTGCTGGACACTAAATCAGTGATACTATAAATGCACTTACACTAAATTAGCAGACACAACAAATGGACACACTCATTTAAATTGGTGACCTTTTACATTAGTGACTTTTTACAGACTCATAGGGCCAGTTTCCCAGCTTCCATGTTGCATATATTCCCTCACCTGAACAAGATGCTAGTCCATTGCAGGATTACTCATTTTTTGCCAGCTGAGTTGACTGGAGCAACATGAAATGAAGTGTTTTGCCCAAGAACACAAGGTGTCACCTGGTCCGGGAATCAAAACCACAATCTTACAATCAAGAATCTAACTCACTAATCACTAAGATGCACCTCCACCATGTCTATCTATGGAAATTTCTATATCCCAATTGCCTGATTCTCAAAGCTGAATCTGTCAAAGAACTAGTAAATAAATTCTAAACATGGAAACAATGCTTTAAACTGAGAAGTCTTAAAATAACTGAGAAGTCTTATTGAACAGGTAAGAAAACAGGAATCTGGGAATTGGCCATGCTTGATATGTAGACAAGGAGTTGTTAGGAAATCTATATTGTGTATACAGCTTAATGTTTGAGTGTAATGCGATCCCAGGCAGCTTGACAGCAAAGAAGAATGTTGTATGTAGCAGTTAGTTAACAGTGTAAGGGTACCTGAAGAGTAAATTCCTGAAGTAGTTGACGACTTCTGTTACTTGAAAGATCTAATTAGCAGTGGTATTCAGTGTTCTAAAAGCCTTAGTCAAAAATTATTGCAGAAAAGCTCAGGAGGATAATTACTTTTGCTGGAAACAAAGGCTTTCTCTGTCAAAGTGATAGGTGTTATTGTATGATGCTTGTGTAAAAAGTACAATGGTACATGGCAGCAAAATCAGGGAAATTGAATGCAGAGGATGTGTGAACACTGGAAAGAAATGAATTATGCGTTATTCACTGGATTTGTAATGTTAATGTACATGAATGACAATACAGAACAGCTGAGAATAGAGCAAAAAACAAACCTGGTAGTAGATGAAGTGTGTTCAAGAGGAGACAGCTGACACAGCCAAGTGAGTATACAGAGGATGACAACTGAGGAGTGATAACTAACTTAAGTGCAATGAACTTGTGGAAGAAGTGGCACAAAATGATCTCAGAATGGAGATGATGAAGGATGAAAATATTGCCAGGTTGTAGAAAATATTTAGTGTATGCAGTTGAAATGATATTAAATTAAATTTTCCATCTGTATATCATACTAAATGTATAAACACCATTGGAAGGCTTGATGCTGTAGAATTGTCTGCGATAAAAAAATCTCTACGGAGACTTGTTTTAAAAGCACAATATATATCAGAGTTACTGCAGTAGCACATGAGAAGGACAGATGCAGTTTTCTTTAGACCTGTTAAGGTCTTGAACCCAATTATCACCAGCTTAAAAGAAATTTTTGCCTTGATATATGTATATAGAAAATAGTGAATAAAACATTCACTAGTATAACGGAGGCTTGCTTTCTTCAGTGTGCATACATTTAGTATGCTACACAAATGTCAAATTTAATTTAATGTTGTTCCAATAGCATACACTGAGTTCAGTGATTATACATATACACATATACATACATATATACACACACACACACATATATACATACATATATACATATACATATGTGTATATATATATATATATATATATATATATATATATATATATATATATATATATATATATATATATATATATAGGGTGTTTCAAAAAATTTGATATAATTTTGCTATCTAATAACTTTGCGAGTTTTTGTTTTAATGACTTCAAATTTTAGCAATATATGTAGAAACAGGTCAAAATATTATGTTTAATATTTGATATGTTTGTCTTTCCAGGTATAGAAATGGCATTCACTGGAAGAGAAAAAGCGTTTTGTGTGTTGGAGTATGCTTGAACACAGTTGAATAAGACTGTGCAGCATGCATTTGTGAGAGAGTTCTCTAAAAAGTCACCAATGGCAATGCAGATTTGGACATGGCACAAAAATTTTTGTGCGATGTTTTTAATTGATCACAACAATTTTCTGTTTAAACGTTTCATTTTGGTTTAACACTTCATGATAAATGACACTCTTCGTATCCCACCAAACACAGAAGATAACGTTTTTTGGGTGTAGTTCTGGCTTAGAGACAGATTTTTCTTTTTCATTTGATGGCAACCATTAACGATATAAATTCGATGTGATTATAGTGAACCAACTTTTCATCACTTGTTATGATTCTATCCAGCAAAAGTTCAGTAGAAAGTTTACTCTTCAATGACAACCAGATGACTGAGAAATAGCCAGATGATAAGGAACCTACTGACCAAGTTTGGACACTTTCCCTAGTTCATGAAGGTGTTTTATGATTGAAGCGTGACTTTAATTGAGCTGTTTGCTAATTCTCAAATAGTTTGCTTTGGATTTTCCTCATCTACGGTTTTCAGAAGGTCAATATTGACAGAACTTTGTTGTCAAAATTAAGGGGAATTGGTTAGAGAAAATGGCTTAACCAGTTTCACTTGGAGACTGGTCAAACCAATATTAACATTTTCAAACAATTAAAGCTTCATTTCCATAAACAATGAATATTTCTTACTGAATAACCTTTTTGAATTCATACAATACTGATATGGGTTTGATCTAAACTTATTCTAAAGAGTAAAATCCTAACAAATTTAAGCACTATGGTATAAATTAAACTGCAAAGAAAGAAAATAACATTAGAATGTAAAAATTAATGCTTGTTTGACCAATAAGTATTGAAAAAGTACCTTCACAGTGATCATGTCAAAAATGTGACAGAACTTTCTTTCCAGCCTAATAACAGTATGATACATCTTCTCAAGAAAGAATTCTTGTCTGTTGGCAAAAATCTGCCCAAAACAAAATAGTATATTATTATTAATATTGTTATTTATTTTATCTATTTAATTTTTTTTTGTTGACGATCATGAATGATTTTTTTTCAGCAATTGTTTTGAAAATAAAAGACATACCTACAGCTTCTGTGGAAAACTCAGGAAAAATAATTGTGTGTTCAGCTATTTTGTCATGTTTATTTGGTTAGCAAACAAATATAGACATAAAAAATATATATTTTTGTTAATCTTTCAAAGTTCTGACTAAAGAATTATGACGATTATCTTTCTTTCATCTCTTCCTTTCTCAATCAAATCATTTAATATCTTTGACATTTTTATTTGTTTTTATTATTATTATTATTACTATTATTATTATTATTGTTATTATTATTATTATTATTATCATCATCATTATGTACATATATATTTCTCTTATTTTGTTTTTTAATGTATGTTTTCAAAGTTTTCTTCTCAAGAGCAACTTTGTCAAGATTTATTTGTATGTCCAGAATTTTTCCATTTACCTATATTTTTCTGTGAGATTTTTCTTTCTTTCTTTTCGTGTATATTTATTCTTGTGTATTTCTGTTGTTTTTTGTATCGTTGTTTTCATATTCATATAACGTATTTTGTGCTTGTTATTGTTGGTGGTGAGTTTTGTATTTTTATATATTTTTTTTAATGTTACAGCTTAATTCTTTCAGTAACAAGATTTCCTTCCTCAAGATTTTATTTTTTTATGTTTTTATAAATATTTTTTTAGCTTGTCACTCTTGATATTCTGCCAACTGCCAATATTCAAGTGCCATATCAATATTTGAAACCTGTTCCACCAAATTACAAACAACATTACTATATTTTCCATATTGTGTTGAACAATATCAACTCCTGATATTTCCTTCCTTCCTTCCTTCCTTCCTTCCTTCCTTCCTTCCTTCCGTTGTTTGTTTCTTTCTTTCTTGCTTAATCCTATGAATTATACACTGCAACTGTTCCCAACCTCTCAACAAAAGTAAACATACATGTGTCTGCTTGCTGCTCTCCTCCCTCTCTCTCTCTCTCCCTACCCCTCTTTCTATGTATGTATGTATGATGTATGTATGTATGTATGTATGTATGTATGTATGTATGTGTGTATGTATGTTTGCATGTATGTATATATGTATGTATGTATGTATGTATCTCTATCTATCTATCTATCTATCTATCTATCTATCTTTCTCATTCTCTTTTTCTCTCTTGGCATGTATGTTTGATGATGTATGTATGTATGTATGCATGTAAAATTTGGATATATACATTTACATTCATTCATCAATAGAATTGTGTTCTCATAAACATCATGTGTAACATGTTTGTTGTATGTATTCATATATTGACTCATACAT
>NC_068990.1:73095258-73096120 GCF_001194135.2 Octopus bimaculoides
TATATATATATATATATATTCATATACATATACATTTAAAAGAAGAAAAGAAAATGGAGATAAGGAAGTTAACAATTAATCATTCTTAACAAATTGGTCATCTTTGCTTCTTACAGCTGTTTCAATTAATACTCAATAATTTAATTGCAAATTTATACATTAAATTTGCATTTATGTGGCATAAGCTTAATTTCATCAAAGAAAAAAGATGTACCTTGGGATGTTATATGTGGACTTATCAATTCATTTCAGCAGATTCATATTTGCGTATATGTGTATGTATGGTTTGAGCATAAAACAGGTAGAATATCTGGGTCTAATATGGCTGGTTTAAATGCTAAAGAGTCATGTGTCGAACTCGTGATTGTAAAATTATGCTTTAGGTTCCTGGACTGGCTGATACATTGTATTCTTGAGTAAAACACATTACTTTACATTGCAAAAGACTGGCGTCCTGTCTAGAGGGGGAACATATGCACCATATAAACTGTAAAACTGGCCCTGTGAGTCTATATGACTCAGTAAGGATCTGTATCCTTTTATAGGTACAGGCATGGCTGTGTGATAAGAATTTTGTTTCTCAATCACATGGTTTCAAGTTCACTCTCACTGTGTAGTGCTTTGGGCAAGTATCCTTGTATCTTTTACCATTGCCTTGGGCTGACCAAAGCCTTGTGAGTGGATTTGGTAGACAGAAACTGAAAAACGCCTGTCTTATGTATATATATATATAAAGTTTAACAAAAGTGCCCACTAGAAAAGTACTCACTAGTAAAAACTTCTTCCCAATAAAGGTTATTAACATCCTCATAAAAGATTTCATAACAATTTTTTAAAAATAATTTTAATAAAAAAAATCACC
>NC_068990.1:73096527-73101292 GCF_001194135.2 Octopus bimaculoides
CTATTTTGAATACCTAACTGACAGCAAACTGGTAATCATTTTGGGGTAATCCCTTACTGTTTACACACACACACACACACACACACACATATATGTATGTATGTATAAATGCATATACTGCTTTCTCTCCAGGACATACTTTTCGTTATCTGTCAATCACTAAGATTTTGTCACCTTCCATTTTCCACTAATTCCATAGGTCACTGATGCTATCAAAGAATGTGAGTGTATTTTGGCCCAGACCCTTGTATGTGCCTTTCTGTCTCTTGTTCATCCTGGTTTACCTACACCATTTTATTCGACAACTCTCTATTTTTTTATTTAATATTCACGGAAAATTCGTTTTTCAGTCACAACTTTGGTCTCTTACTTCTCTCTGCCATATTTAGGATGACATGTTTTCAACTTCCTCTACTTCAATTTTGGAAATCCATGCTCTTCCTGGTCATCTTAAGTCCACTGTAGATCTAGCTACAAGCCCACTTCATTCTTCATCTACTGAAAGCAATGAATACTGCCATTCTTGTACTTTGCATGATTCAGTAATTTCCATCATATTTTAGATCCTTTCTTCGATCTCTCCACTCCATGTTGCCTTTCCAATGTATTAGCAACTCAGCATAAGACCTTTTTGACAAGTTACTCTGTGCTATAATACCAGAACATTGTTGCTTCATTATTACTCTATGATTGAGGGTGGTGAGCTGGCAGAATCGTTAGCACATTGGGTGAACTGCTTAGTGGTATTTTGTCTGCTGTTACATTCTGAGTTTGAATTTCGCTGAGGTTGATTTTGCCTTTCATCCTTGTTTGTCCCCTCTATGTTTAGTCCCCTGTGGGCCATAAATAAATAAATAACTATATAAATTATTATACTATAACAAGGTGGTGAGCTGGTAAAATCATTAACATGCCAGACAAACTGCTTAACAACATGCTTAATGGCATTCAAATACTACCGAGGTCGACTTTGCACTTCAGTTTTTTGGGGTAAATGAAATAAGTACCAGTTGATCAATAAGGGGTTGATGCAATTGACAAGCCCTTCCCTTAAAATTTCAGGTCTTGTTCCTGTTTTAGAAAAGTTTATTCCATTATGGCATTGAAACACAAATAGATTCCTTGTTAACACAGTCAAAGCACACAGTTAAACATGGTATTGACTTATAAAAATGTTTAATATACTTTATAGTTTATAGTTCCACAATGAAATATTGCATCTCTACAAGTCACAAACAGACTCCTTCAATTCCATCTGCGCCTTCCAGTCATTAAACTTGATTTGGAAGTCTGGCTGTTGTCTTTTCTATATTTGTGCACCTACATTTCTCTTTCACGTCTGCCACATGAAAAATTACTAGGCACAACTTGGTGTTGATTCTCATTTTATTAATGATATTTCATTGTTGTTTTAGTGCATTATGAAGATATACACTATACTTTAAGAAATATCTGTATTAAACTCCCAATAACTAGTAATGCCATTTTAAGTATAAAACGAAAAATACATACACAGAAGAAAGAGGTGAGCACAATAGTTTTGTGCTTATTACCTTGACTCTAGTACTCAACTGTTGTTTGTTGTATTGATCTCGAAAGAATGAAAAACAAAGTTGATCTCATTGGAATTTGAACAAGATTCTTGATGTGAATTTGTGTGTTGAAACAAATTTTGTTGTATTTTGGGAAGGTCATTATGCCAACAATAAACACATGTACTGGTTCAGTTTTGCTTCTTCATTATTAGTCAATTGGTTAGTTATTTAACCAACCAACTAATTGATTTATTGCTTAATCAGTTAGTTAAGCAATCAAGCAGTTGTTTGTCAGAGTCCTTTTCTCACCATCCACGACCTCATGAATGCATATCCTCTCTCTTTCAAATCTGCTTCAGGTTAAACAGGTGACCATTTAGTTGGGTGGATAAATAACTAATCAATTTACTTATAATAAAGAAGTGAAATTGAAACAGTGTATGTGTTTATTATTGGCATAATGATCCTCCCAAGATACAACAATATTCAATAAGACCTTGTACTTCTCTTTCACTCTACCCATCAAAAATGAATAAGTAAAATAAAAATTACACACATTGCTCAAGAGTGGCCACAGTCAAATGACTGAAACAAGTAAAAGAATAAAAGAATAAAAGAATATTAATGTACCTGTTATTGAGTCTCAGTTATTTACCAGAGATATCGAAATTCATTTCCCATCTGTCTTGCTTCCTCAAAATATTTCCCATTCTTTTTGTTTTTTTCATCTTTTTACCATAACACATTCTTGTACTGCTGCTCTTTAATGCTAAATATACCATCTTTGTAAGCTTAATGCTTCTAATACCTTTTGGTATTTATCTGATTCTTGTTATTGCTTCTGTTACTTTTCTTTTTAGCCTTCTCCTTCTCCTTCTTCTTCCACCCCCACTATTTGATTAACTCCAACATTTCAACAGCTAGTTCATAGCTATCTTGTTAGTCTTTGCTTGAACATTCACAGATACCAGACCAGGATCTAAAGTCTGAGATGTTTCTAAAGAAACTCTATATTTTGCTTTTCATCCTTCTGCAGTTGATAAAATATAATACTAATTAAATGCTCGTGTTATAATATACTCATATAATGCATTCTTGATGTGAATAGAATTATATAAGACTAAGGCTAACTTCACATACATTCTTTTCACAACCCTTGTTAGTTTTTGTTCCTAACTATTTGTATTTGATTTATGATTTTTTACTAGTTTATTAAGTAAATAACCATTTTACTAAAGAAATCAGATACATACACTCAAAATTTCATTCCCCCACTAACTGTGAAAAGCTGTTTTATATGTCAACCTATCTTTTGTTGAGGAATGTCATATTTGAAACTATTTTATTCGCCATGATAGATCGCTGACCACTACATTTATATATTTTTTTTCCTTGTTTTTCTCCTTATTTCTTTCTGTGTTCCTTTCAGTTGAAGAGCATAGCTCGAAACGTTAAAGACTTTCTCTATTCCCGAGCATTAAACTAATACATCCTTTTGTTGTTTACACCACCTGTCCTCGTCTGTTGTTGTTATTTTCGTAAATTCTCCCATACATACAAGTATATATAATTATAGAAATATGATTATAATGACAAGGGCACTAATGAATAGCGCGACATGCTAGAAATAGACTCCAAATGGCTCTAAGAACTGCAGTTACTCACTCCATTAGCTAGTAACTGTAGTTCTTAGAGTAATTTGGCATCTATGTCTTGCATGCAGCACTGTATATTAGTGCCCTTATTATCATAATTATATTTATATAATTATATATACTTGTATTAATTATTACCTATATGGTTCACTACATGCTGGCTACTTGATAAAATCTTATAAAGATTTTATCCTTGATTATTAAATAAATAAATACAAATTGCTTGGACCAGAATATTCACTGCAGTATTATTTTCAGTCATATATGCAGGTGTTGAGGTGGATAAATTACATTTAGCTTGTATATAAATGTGAACATTTGTATATATGATTATGGATATGCGATGTTCATATTGGTAATGTACATCATTTACATTAATTACATTTGACGGATATTCATCCTCATCTTGTTTGTTGCAAAGGTATTTTTCAATGTTATTATTATTATTATTATTATTATTATTATTATTATTCAGGTCACAGCCTGGAATCTTG
Organism: Octopus bimaculoides; assembly: GCF_001194135.2. Classification (NCBI taxonomy): domain Eukaryota; kingdom Metazoa; phylum Mollusca; class Cephalopoda; order Octopoda; family Octopodidae; genus Octopus; species Octopus bimaculoides. The sequence continues at coordinate 73,100,212 of NC_068990.1, forward strand.
ACCACTATGCCATATGCCCACGGGCATATGGCGTAGTGGTTAAGAGCACATGCTACTAACCCCAAGATTCTGAGTTTGATTCCAGGCAGTGACCTCAATGATAATAATAATAATAATAATAATAATAATAATAATATCGAAAAATACCTTAGGAATGAGAACTCAGGTTCGAAATTTACCCAAGACACCTGATGAAGGCTGAAGGATATATCAGATGATGAATATCTGTCAAATGTAAATAATGTAAATAATGTAAATATTGTATATAATTCTTCATCTCTTAAATATGGAACTGTTCATATTGGTAAGTATAAATGTTTATAATTATGTACAATTGGTCAAACTATACTGATGAACGTAGGAGATGTTACATCTCTAAGCCAGAAATCAATCTATAGTTAAATCTCTTTTAAGAAATCTTATTTATTCACTTTCCTCACTTTCAATCCATGCTAAGGAAGCAAGTAACTGTAGTTCTTAGAGCCATTTGGTATCTATTTCCAGCATGTGGCACTATTCATTAGTGCCCTTATTATAATTATATTTCTATAATTATATATACTTGTATTAACAATTAGAAGGACAGCCATAAAAAAAAACAGGTCATTCATGGCTTTCTTTCCTCAGTCAAGTACCAAAAATTACGACCATTTTGGGCAAAAGGAAATGGAGAGTGTGAATACAGAAAAATCAATTCATTTATATAATAGTCAATTTCATGTCACCTACATGCATCTCAATTTCTCACCTTCATTCATATTTTACAATTAAAATTGCATTATGAATTTAAAAGGAAAAAACTCTTCAGGGCAAAATTGACATACATTCATGTCCATCCTATTCAGTAAGTAAGGAACTCTCCATCTTTTAGGATGTAAATGAATATATGTCAAATTTTGTGCTGAAGAGATTTTTACCTATTCAATTCATAATGCATTTTAATTGTAAAATATGAATGAAGGTCAGAAATTGAAATGTGCGTAGGTGACATGAAATTGACTATTATATAAATAAATTGATTTTTTTTCTGTGTTTACACTCTCCATTTTCTTTATATTATATTATTAAAATTCTGTTCTCC
>NC_068990.1:73101769-73102997 GCF_001194135.2 Octopus bimaculoides
CTATCTTGAAGCTACAAAATAATATCAGATAAATTTTTTAAATGTGCATAAATAAGGATTACTTTTGACAAATTAATCTGAACGCTAAAGGGTTAATCCACAAATGGAGAATCTTTATCCACCAATGCAGTGTTGATGAGCACTCATTTGCAGTGTTCGATATTTTCACGCACTCACACATATGCATGCATGCACACACGCGTGCACACACACACACACACACACACACACGTATCTATGTATGGATATATGTGTGTATGTACATATGTATGTGTGTATAAAACAAACCAGATAGGATGTGTAGTTAAGAAATTCACTTCCCAATCACATGGTTTGGCTTTAATCTCATTGCAGCTTGTTTCTCTGTGAATTTCACAGAAATATGCTGAGCTACAAGTGATGATGTCGTCCTCTCTGCTGTCAGCGAATCATTATCGAATCATTGATAGGCTTTGTTCTTTTGAAGACATGCAGAGTAAGAGATCTTTAACTTGAAAAAAAGGTACAGGTTAGTTAGCTACAGGAAGAGCATCTGAATGCAAGACAAAGCTTAGAAGATTTAAACTGACTCTTACTAATATGGAAAAGTGAACATAAAAATTAATGAATACATGAATGGACATGATGGTTTCTATAAGAAGTAAAGAGAAAAATGATGGGATGGTCATGGTAAGCATGCTCATTCAAGCTTTGACCTTGTAATAAACAAACAAAAACAACGAAGCTGTATTTCAGTCCAGACAAACCCAACCAATGTTAACATGGAAAGTAAAGGAAATAAAAGCCAAAAATATTTTTCTAAATGAGGAGATTGAGGTAGAAGAGATAGATTGAAGTGATGATGACAACAAACTGGAATGAAGTGGAGGATGGCAGTTACAAAGAACAAATTAGATTGCATTTACTTAGTGGCTACAAATACTTTAAACTTGATGTTTTCACTAGAGTTCTTCTGTCTGACAAGATGCCTGCCAATTGAAAGTTGTCAAAAGATTTAAAAAAAAAGGAAGTGTGATTGAATATAATATCTAATTGATGTGAAATAATTTTGGTATTATGAAAGAAAAAAAAATGTTGATCTTAAATTACTTAAAGGAAATGACACTTATGAATTTTAGATAACCTATACAAAAGAAAAGTTTTTTTCCTTCATCTAATCATCTAATCAATTATGTTTATAAACAAATACGTACATATATATATATATATATATATATATATATATATA
>NC_068990.1:73103203-73107452 GCF_001194135.2 Octopus bimaculoides
ATAAGAGCACACTCATACGCATATATATATATATGTCTGCTTCAATATATGAATATTACTTATGTATGAAGTGTGTGTGAATACACACACACACACACACACACACACACACACACACACACACAGCATAGTACATCATTCAAGAAAATTTGGCTGTGTGCACTGACCATCATAAATGTAAGGAATAAGCACCAGCAGTAAAACCATGTGAAAGACAGAACAAATGAAAATTTAGTCTTCATCAGTTATCTTACTAAGATGACTAGCATTTTTGATGCCTTGAGATAGAATTCTTACCTTAGTACTATCGTACATTCAAAAACAGGGAGAGCATATAGTGGTGCTTTGGTGATGGGGTGGAGGAAATACAAGGAAAAGGGAAGGACTAGAAGAGGAAAAGGGAAGGACTAGAAGAGGAAAAGAAGGTAAACAATGGAATTACCATATTTTCTGGCATACAAATCGAATTTTTCCAACCAAAATTTCCAAAAATAAAAAAAGGGAGCTTGACTTATGCACTAAGATGACTTCAGAGAACCAAAAATTCCATGTGAAATACGAAAAAAATTTGGTAAGTTAGGTGATGGCATTTGAATGTTTACTCCACATGTTTACATTGCATACTATGTCAACTCATCGGCTGAAAAATACGGTAGTCTTTTCTTATTTTAATGAGACCAGATATTACTGAATTAGGATGAAAATATAATGTGACAAAACACATCAAAACAGTGCAACAGGTATGTCATGGATGGAAAGGAACGTGATTAGATGCTGGGTAATGCTGTTACAGTTGTTGTTCATGTTATTTAGTTCCATATTGCCTGTGATTAAGCTGATCTATGATGCAGTGTATCCAAGCTAACATACTCTTAATCATAGTAGTGCATTTCAGTCAACATTATCAAATATATCTCCTGCCCATTTTCTAAAGAAGATTAGTGGCTCTCATGCTATCAGGTGAAATTTTGGTTGCTAACCAAAACTTTTCACCAGTTTATTGGTGCAATATCTCTTAACTATGCACTGGCTGTATAAACAGAACTTAAAAAGCTCTTCTGCTTGTTTCTGTTTTTAACATGACTCTCTAAAGCTTTAGAGAGCCGTGTTGAATTGGTGGAAGAGTCAGTTGCACCTCTCAGTGATGTGCTAACTATATTAACAGAACTAAGCTGTCTTTTCTCCTGTCTGTCTTTGTAGAGAGCTCAGCCAGAGCAAAGAATCAATGGAATTGAGAGCTGTCTATTCTTATTACAAAACATCAAAATGTGTTTTAATTGAATGATACATAGATTTCTTGTATCCCTATTCTGCTCAGTTGCTGATCACATGTTGATTTGCTTTCTATTGGTCTCTTTTGCTGAGCCACTAAGCTACAGGGACATAAACACACCGGTTGTCAAGTGATAGTGGGGTGGGGGACAAACAAACATACAAACGTACATACAAACGTACATATATATATATATATATATATATATATATATATATACGATAGGCTTCTTTAAGTTTCTGTCTACCAAATCCCCTCACAAGGCTGTGGCTGGCCTGAGGCTATATAGTAGAAGAAACTTGCCCAAGGTGCCATGCAGTGTATGCATGCCTTATCATTGTTTTTTGCATCTTTACATTCTACATGGATATGGTGCGATTTGGGAATGGTTTGGATCTTATTTCCAGTAAGAAAAGTGACCTTGGAGAGGCTCTCTTATTGCATTCTTTTTATTGTTGTTTAACACATGTCAACCTTGATTCAAGCTCAGCTATGATCAAAGACACTCTAACCATGACCATTCTGTTCTGTCCTTCTAGGTGTATCAAGAATTACATTACCTAAAATGTCCCTTCCTATTTTAAAATGGTGGAGTTACTTTAAGAGAGATTTGACTGTTATTTCTAGCAGATCTAGTGACCTTATACAAGCTTCCTTGTGGGTATTAATCCATATGCAGTTATTGTTGTTTAACCTTTGATAGAGCAGAGCTATGATCAAAGACAATCCAGCCACAGCCATTCCAGCTTTTATTTCAGACCTTGTGTATTTAGCACTATCATGGGTGGAGACATGGCTGTGTGGTGAGAAGCTTGATTCCCGACAACATGGTTTTGGGTTCAATCTCAGGCAGGTGTTTTCTACTATAGCTTCAGGTTAATCAATACCTTGTGAGTAGATCTTGGTTGAGAGAAACTGAAAGAAGATGTTTTGTGTGTGTGTGTGTGTGTGTGTGTGTGTGTGTGTGTGTGTGTGTGTGTGTGTGTGTGTGTGTGTGTGTGTGTGTGTGTGTTATAATGAGGATGCATGGCTTAGTGGTTAGGGTGTTGCAGTCATGATCGTGAGATTGTGGTTTCAATTCCTAGACTGATTGGTGCGTTGTGTTCTTGAGCCAAACACTTCATCTCACGTTGCTTAAAGATCATGTTGATACCTGATGTGTGGTGCACCATGCACCTGGTCAGGCAATGTCGATTTGATGGAGGGAATGAGCTAATGAACGGCACATACATTTGATCACCATAACCAAATCATATGATCAAGTTGTTTGGTGAAAACTGGGCACTCAAACATCGCCTTCAAAAGGAGAGTCCATCATATTATGTGTGTGTGTGTGTGTGTGTGTGTGTACGTGTTTTACTGTCTCCTTGTCTTGACATTGCATGATAGTAGTAAACGAGTGTCACTGTCATGCAGGTGGTGTCCTTCATTTCCACGCTTCTGTGCAAACATGTCTGGTCATGGGGAGATATTACCTTACTTGCAAACAGGTGAGGGTTGGTGATAGGAAGGGCATCCAGCTGTAGAAAGTCCACCTCAATGAAAATGCTGTCCAACTCATGTGAGCAAGGAAAAGTAGACATTGAAGTAATGATGATGATGATGATTATGATGATGATTGTCTTCTTTTCTTCATTATGAAGGGAGGGTGTAATTTTCTGAGAGAGATTTGGCTGCTATTTCTAATTTCTTTCAGGTTAAGTGAGAACATATGAAGTTGCTTACGATGACGAAGGTTCAACAGAGAAATTTTCTCATTAACATTTCATAGCTGTGGTTTTATTTTATACGATAGTCACATGTGTTTACTACATGTGGATATTGTTGTCACCAAAGATATACATCAGTTTGTGTTTCGTTACTTTTTTGTTGCTTTTTAACTTGAAGAAAAGAAAAGAAAAGAAAAGAGAGATGAAAAAAGAAAAGTAAAGAAAGAAAGAATATGAATCAAAATACTGCAAAAAGGAAAAATAACACAAAAAAAAACCCAACAAAAAACCCAAACTAGAATAAATTAATATGTATGGACTACACAGATAAAATGTGTGATCACATATAAGCGTATGAATCTATATGTATAAATGTGGTTTATTTTTAGGAATCTCTTTGAGAGGAATAATCTCAGTGAGATGAAAAGTAGATTAGAAAGAGTATATTTAAAAATATAATGTTTGAAGTGAAATTTCTTTTTTTTTGGTTTGTTTGGTTAAATATTTTTTTAATGTTTTGTTTTTATTTTATTCTTCTTTATTTTTTTTTGTCTCTGTGTAACTATAATTGGAGAGTAAAAGATTGTTGAGTCATAAAACTGTCCAACTGTCAACTGAAGAATCGATGGTTCATATCGCTTCACCATTATGACTGTTGTCTGTGTGTGTGTGTGCATGTGTGTGTGCGTGTGCATATAGCTTGAAACACTTGTTGCAGTTGTTTTACATCTCCAAGTCATTCCTGATAAGATAGCATTGCACTTCTACGATCAAACACATTCCAGTTGTGACCATTCCACCCTTTTTTATATATAAAGTGGTGTTTCATATGTGGATGGGGTGAGCTGCAAGGCAGACAAATTTGCCATCTTTAATAAAATTATGATGTTTACCAACATTTAGACTTGTCCCAAACCATTAAAAAAAAGACAATAATTGTATGGATGCAGGTGTGGCTGTGTAGTTAAGAAGCTTGCTTCCTATCCATATGGTCTCAGGTTTGGTCCCACAGTGTGAAAACTGGTACTATAGCCTCAGGCCAACCAATTCTCTGTGAGTGGATTTTGTGGAAAGAAATTGAAAGAAGCCTGTTGTATATATATATATATATATATATATATATATTATTTTGCTTAAAAGAGTTCCAACACTGTCTGTTTTTTATGTTTTATTTATATTCCTGCAGAACTAATGTGGGGTATAGAATATGGAATATACAATATATAATATGATATACAATATACAATATAAAATAAAATAAAATAAA
>NC_068990.1:73107791-73110290 GCF_001194135.2 Octopus bimaculoides
TCTTACAGCTGTTTCCAGGATATTTATTATATTCCTTCATTGGAGGCAGTGTGCACCGTCTCCGATGAAAGGATATAATAAATATCCTGGAAACAGCTGTAAGAGCTTCTATTTATAAATGTTCTAAAATCTTCATGGCCTTGGTTTTTTTATCTCATTCTGAAAAAAAAAAAGATTTTATATACACACATGCTGATATATGACCTACGTTGGACTCCTTATTCGCATAATCACCGAACATGGAGCTTAACTATGGTCTATCCATAGCACTTACTCAGCATTACCTGACATCATGTAACAGTTGTAAATGAGCTTCATTTTCATGTAAGTGATGTTGTTTGTTTCTAGCCTTCAACGAAAAAACATATCTGACCATAAGAAGTGATAGGAAAGGTATCAAGCAGCAGAAAAGCTATCTCAATAAAATTCCACCTAACCCATCCAAACGTGGAAAAATGGACGTTAAATGATGGTGATGCAAACACTATGTTGTTTTCTCATAAAGAAAGAGTCAGCTACAGAAAATTTAATTAATAAGGTGGCAAGCTGACTAAGTCATTAACATTCCAGGCAAAATGTTTGGCAGCATTTCATTCATCTTTACACTGAGTTCAAATTCCAAATTGTCTTTCATTCCTTTAGGGTTGCTAAAAAAATACCAGTTAAATGCTGGGATCGATGTAATCAACCTACCACTTCCCTTGAAATTGCTGGCCTTGTGCCAAAATTTGAAAGTAATATCTGTGTGGCGGACCTGTCAGTTTGAGAATGGCTTATATAAAAGCCTGTGTTGGTCAGTGTATCCTTTATTTTAAATGACAGGTTGTGATTTGAAGGTGATTTGGTTGCTGCTATTTCTAGCAGGTTGAGCAACATCATAGAGCAGCCATGAGCAAACTATAACCTGTGGAACTTTCTGAATGGCATGCCTCCTTACTCTTTTACCTGTTTCAGTCATTTGACTGTGGCTATGCTGGAGCACTGCCTTTAGTTGAGCAAATTGACCCCAGGACTTATTCTTTGTAAGCCTAGTACTTATTCTATCAGTCTCGTATGCCGAACCGCTAAGTTACGGGGATGTAAACACACCAGCATCGGTTGTCAAGCAATGTTGGGGGGACAAACACAGACACACACATGCACATATATACAACGGGCTTCTTTCAGTTTCTGTTTACTAAATCCACTCACAAGGCTTTGGTTGGCCCGAGGCTATAGTAGAAGACACTTGCCCAAGGTGCCACACAATGGGACTGAACCCGGAACCATGTGGTTCGTAAGAAAGCTACTTACCACACAGCCACTCTTACGCCTAATGAAAAAAATACTTTTATTTTTTTTTGTTTTTAGTAGTGTGGTTTGTTTATTGATGAGTTATGTCTCATGCAGCCCACTGCTGGAGAAATGTTTCTCAAGCAGGTGTGGCTGCATGGTAAGAAGTTTGGTTCCAAGCCACATGGTTCCAGGTTCAGTCATACTGAGTAACAAGTGTCTTCTACTATAGTCCTGGGTCAACAAGGGCTTGTGTGTGGATTTGATCGACAGAGACTGAAAGAAGCCCATTGTACACATGTATGTATATATATATATTTATATATATATATATATATATATCAATTTAAATACACATCCAAAAGTTCTACTAATAGTTACATGAATTTATGTGTGTCTGTGCTTGTGCAAGTGTGTCTGTGTGTGTGTGTGTACTTGTGTGTATATATGTGTGTTTGTGTGCATGTGTGTGTGTTTATATGTGTGTGTGTGTGTTGTGTAGCATGTGTATCTTTGTGGTTGTGTTTGTCCCCCCTCCCCCACTGCCAGCCAACCAGTGCCAGTTTGTTTACGGCCTCTGTAACTTAGTGTTTTGGCACAAGAGACCAATAGAATAAATATTAGCCTTTAGAAAATAAATACTGCGGGGAGGGGGGGTCAACTTGCTTCACTAAAACTCTTAATAGCAGTGCCCCAGCATGGCTGCAGTCCAATGACTGAGACAAGTAAAAGAAAAAAGACAAGAAATAAAAGCTGCTTGTCTAAGTAGCTCCTTCTGCATTACAACTGACAGTTAACTTTCCTATCGCTCTCTCTGCTTTGCTGAAAATTAGCTACAAAAGAACATCAGGATGTAAAAATACAACAGAATAAGTTGTAGGCATGTTCAATCCAAAATTACATATCTTTTATAAATAGCTGAAATAAATATTCTGGAATCGATATTAAAACATTACTCAGAAATTTATCGTAAATACACTTAAATAAATCACAAACATCCCATAATGCAACAGGTCTCATGTTATCAATGATCAACGATCATCATCATTATCATCTCCTTCTCTCTCTCTCTTCCTTTAACTGACTAAAAATGTCAAGCATGAAACTTATAAAGGCTAAGTCTGTATTTCTTAATGATTAAGAATGTTGATTTAATTGCTTTTATCATAAATTCTTTTATGGCATCTTTGATGAGTAATGGTTAAGCATAACTGTGGCAGAGCAGGG
>NC_068990.1:73111546-73114948 GCF_001194135.2 Octopus bimaculoides
TATATATATATATATTTGTGTGTGTGTCTATGTCTGTGTTTGTTCTCCACCACTGTTTAGCAGCCAGTGTTGGTTTGTTTGTGTTCCTGTAACTTGGTAATTTGGCAGAAAAAAAAAAAAGGAAATTCTCATTGCTATTTTGATGTTTTGAGTTCAGTTCCACTGTGCAGAGAATTGCACGAATATGTCTATTAGTGCAGCAAGATTTTGGTAGAAATATGAGGAGCTGCTTCATTTTTTGAATAGTACACTTAATCCATTATCCAGTTCTACACAATCAACTGGCCCTTGGAGTAAGACTTCAGCTGAATCTGCTCTGCTGTAAGCACTTTGGTTAGATCTCCAGTTTAAAGATAAATTTCTGTCTTCCATCCACTTATCCCAAAAGCTTGGGATATATAAAAAAAAATAAGGTGCAGACATGGCTGTATGATAATAAATTTGCTTTTCAACCACATTGTTGTAGGTTCAGTCACACTGTATGGCGCCTTAGATAAGTGTCTTCTACTGTTATACATACATACACACACATATATATAAATATATATGTGTGTGTGCTTATGTCAGTGTTTGTCCCCTACCACCACTTGACAACTGGTGTTGGGTTGTTTATGTCCCTATAACTCAGTTCAGCAAAAGAGACTGACAGGTTTTAAAAAAATGTACAAGGGTCGCTTAGTTCAACTAAACACTTCAAGATGGTGCCCCAGCATGGTTGCAATCCAATGACTGAAACAAATAAAAGGTAAAAAATACTGGAAAAAAAACCCAGCAAAAAACCCACAAAATCACCTGTGCGCTGCCTATACTTCCAAAATTACTCTCAGAAAAAAGCACAGTGGATTTGCAGAATTGTTAAATCAACAAATGGAATTCCATGCAATATTTAGATATGGTTCCCTTTATATTGAGTTCAAATCTTGTCGCAGCCAACTGTACTTTTATTCATCTGGGATCGATAAAATTAAAAGTACCTCTCAAGTACTGAAGGTTGATTTAATTAGCTACATAATTCTCTTCATTTGAAATGTGTGACCACGTGTTAATTTTACTGATCAATATCCTTTGAACTCTACTTTGATTTTCATCCTTCAAGGGTATTGGTGGAGGTAATCAATAAAATAAAATGCCAACAAGTGTTTCATCAATTTCTCTCTTCTTTTTTAAAACAAAAAAAAAGAACATAAATATATAAAAATTAAGAAAAAGACAGAAATCAATATTTAACTCATTTGATCATAGGTATGTTTTGTCAAGAGTGACACAGGGCTACACAGCATCTAGGAGAGAATAATAGGGTTGGCTATGTTTAACTTAACCTGTGTATATTACAAAAATTTCATTGCAATTTAGTGATCGAGCATCATAATTGGTTTTGGGACTAAGTTGCTGTTATAATTAGCTGTAATTAATTACAATATTATTAATGTAAAATTGGATTTTTTTTTGGTTTTTGACTATGATTGTTTTTTGTTTCAGCAACTGAACTACCTACTCAATAGAATAGTGTTTTAAGAGGCTGAGTATCCCACAGACATTTGTACCTGCAATGCAATCTTCAGATAGAATTAGCATGGCACAATATGGGACAATATAGGACCCTGTAATACAAGATTGGTTGGGGTGGGTAATAAATCCAGAGAAGTGGTTCTCAACCATTTTTTTAATTTATAGACCCCTTTTATTCCTATTTTTCTCAGATGGATCCTCATAGCCATTCGATGTTTAGAGAAGTCTGATTGTTTTTTTTATAATTAAATATTATTAGGAATTGTATAAAAAAGATTGTTAAAATATATTTGAGAATTGTAGAAGTACAACCAATTTATTGCTCATAAGCTTTAACAACAAAATCTTATTTGGACCCCTGAGGGTCTAAATAAGGGTCCTCAAAGGCATTATGGACCCTGGTTAGGACCATTGATCTAGAGCATACAATAGTTCTAGGAAGGAATGGTTATGAAAAGTTTCCATAGGAGATTGTGGGAGATGGCAAGGAAGAGGGGAAAAACAAATGTGTCAGCTGGGCCTTTGGTTGTGGTGAGGAGGTTTATGAACATAGTGGGTTCAGTTGAACAAAAACAATTGGTATAACAACAGAAGAGGTAGATAGAAGAGCAAGTATATATGAATATGAGCTAGTGGCTGTAGCTTTTTGGTGAATTACATCTGATTTTGAAAGTAATATTAAAGTTTGCTTATTTGACTACTTTATCTCTGTCAGGAATAAAAACAAATAAATAACAGGACAAAAAACAATAAAGTTCAACAGAAATGTTTCTCTAATAAATCACAGTCTTAGCATCAAAATTTGTAACACAACCAATCAGTAAACCATTTTCTTTGTTTTCATATGGAAAACAATGGAATTCAACTGAATGATTTGCTTATAAATCACAATTTTAGAATAAAAATTACAACATAATGCATCAAGCATGGTGTGTGTGTCTGTGTGTGTTGAGTGTGTGTGCGTGTGTCTGGGTGGGGGGGGTACCATTTTTATGTTCTTACAAAATCAATGAAATTTGACTGAAAATAATTAACCAAGAATTCGTCGACTAAGTGTCAAAATCACAAAATAACACAATAGTTTACCATTTTTTGTTTGATTGTTTTCTAACAAAAAAACAAAGGAATTCAAATGAAAAAGTTAACTAAGAATTCACAGATTAACTGTCAAAACCACAACATAATGGCATCAGTTTACCATTTCTATTTAACAAATGGTTAAACATTAGCGTGCAGATTGAAAGCTTTTCTTTGTTTCAAAAAAGTGGATAACTCTCTGCAAATGAGGACATTAGCTAAATGTTGGTATAACATGAGAAGCGGTAAGATATTGCTGTTATATTCTGCTATCTCTTCTCTTTCTAAAATAAGTTTCCATTTCTTAGAATATTTTCTTTCGTCCTTGCACAGGTTTCAATCATAACGCTGTGGTTGCACTGGAACATTATTTTCAGTAGCTTACGTTATTTATTTCATCTTTTATTTTTCATTTGTTTCAGTCGTTAGACTGTGGTCATGCTGAGGAACCACCTTCAAGAGTCTTTAGTCAAATGAATTTACCCAAGTACTAATTTTCTTTTAAGCCTAGTACTTATTCCATCAGTCCCCTGTTGCTGAACGGCTAACTTACTGGGATGTAGACTCACCAACACTGGTTGCCAAGTGGTGGTGGGGGACAAACACAGATGCAGAGACATGCACACACATGTGCACACGCATGCACACGCACGCACACACACACAAACACACACACACGCACACACACACACACACACATGTATACAACGGTCTTCTTTCAGTTTCTGTCTACCAAATCCACTCACAAAGCTTTGGTCGGCCTGAGGCTATTAAGTAGAAGACGCCAGCCCATGGTGCCATGCAGTGGGACTGAAC
>NC_068990.1:73114958-73116203 GCF_001194135.2 Octopus bimaculoides
TTGGGAAGGGAACTTCTTACCACACAGCCATGACTGGCTACTTTACCTCCCAAAGTGCTTAGTTTAGTACATATTTTCTTGTGGAACTGTGTCAGACAGCAAGATGCAGTCATGTAACGGAAATTTTGACACCTCAAGAAGTAAACAGTAAAATGAATTTCAGTTTTTCCTCTTCTCTCTCTCTTTTTTGGGTGTTTTTAAAGGCTTAAAATGACTCTTTAACGCTATAATTACTTTAGTTTCAACCTCATGGTCTCAGATCAACCTGACTGATTAACAAACACAATGCTAAAATTTATTTTATTGATCATTATTTATTAACCAGGTAACTTACATTTTGACATACTAAAGATAGGTGCAGGAGTGGCTGTGTGGTAAGTAGCTTGCTTACCAACCACATGGTTTAGGGTTCAGTCCCACAGCATGTGTGTGTGTGTGTATATATATATATATATATATATATCTTAGAATTTCAAGAGAATGTGAAATAATTCTTTTTTGGGACTGCATCTCAAAGCACACATAGAGCTATAAATAATAGCATGTAAATATTGATTTGAAAAAACCCAAGGATAGAAAAATTTGTTGGCTCTTCTATCCAAAAGAGTTTCCCAAACTAATATTTACATGCTATCCTTTATAGCTGTGTGTGTGTGTGTGTGCATATGTGTGTATATTAATGACTTGTAGGGACATGGTATTTAGTTATGCAACTAGTTAGTACTACAAAGTACTAGTTAGTACTACGAAGTATATTCAACATTTTTAGAAGTCAATACTGTGTCCTACTGTGTTAGCAGTGCTATTAAAACACTTGTTGAGGTCATCTCTACAGATTTTTGATAGAAATTATAACTAGCACTAATTCTGTTATGACGTTACATATCCAAGACACCAGATATGAACAACAACAATGAGATTAAATGAAAAATGGGTTATGGTGTATCTAGTAACATTACATCGTTATATTTAGTGGCTATTTAAGCAATGAATTCATGCATAATTAATGGGTTGGATGGATGTCGATGGGGGAGCAAAATCTTCTGAAATATGTCATATATGTCTATTACGCATTTTCCATTTTCAATCTCGTTGTTGTTGTTTACATTTGGCATCTTGGATATGAAATGTCATAACAAAATCAGTGCTGGCTATGATTTCTAAAGAAAATGCGTTGAGATGACCTTAACAAGTGATATGTGTGTGTGTGTGTGTGTATACATATATGTATATATATATATATAT
>NC_068990.1:73116213-73120105 GCF_001194135.2 Octopus bimaculoides
TAAAGCTTTTCTTCCAAGTATGCCTCCTTTTTCTCAATATACAATATCTGTTCTACACTTCAAACACTACACACACACACACATGTATGTATGTTTGTGTGTGTGTGTTTATGTATATATGTATATAATGCACACTCATATGTATAATTTTTATTATTGACACTATCATAGAACAGTAATTATCAGAATTACCAAAATGTCAGGGAGAATTCTTGGCAATACCTAGTTGAATTGTTTCGTGCTCTCAGTTCAAATTCTTTGCTGAGTGAATGTTGCCTTTCATCTTTCCAAAAGTTAGTAAAAATAAATTATCAGTCAAGTACTGTAGTATTATATTTATTTATTTACACATCATTGTAAATAAACAACTTCCAGCGATCAGAGGTATCACTTAATAAGTAAATCTATTGATTTACTTATGAAAGTACACGGTTGATTATAACTACCAGTTGATTGTATCAACTTCAGTATTTGATTGGTTCTGGAAGGCAAAGTTAATGACATTGGTGTGAGGTGAATTTAGAATGTTGGGTTGTTGGATGTTAATTATATCTACTGCACACGCTCCTCTTCAAATTGATGAAGATTAGTACTTTTGCTAGAAAACCTTATCAACATTATCTTATAAAGAAACACTGGATTTTGAGACTTATTTGTATTCCCTCCAGACCTTCTTTTAGCTTTATTTAGACTTTATGGTTGTAAAGCAACAAAACTTTTAAAACTTTTATGCTATTGTTCTGGATTTAGTCCCCCTGTGTGGCACCTTGGGCAATTGTCCTCTACTATAGCTCTAGTCTGATCAAAACCTTGTGAGTTGATTTGGTAGATGGACACTGAGTGAATGTTTAAACCTAGACTTGGAAGTATGCTGTAATACTACTGGCTATTTGGTAATTCTAAGGGTAAACAAGCTTTATTTTGTACTCTGTGATGTTCCTAACAGAATACACCTTAAATATGATATCGTTTAACATCGTTTAACGTCTGCTTATATATATATATATATATATTGTTGTATTTAGGGATGGTCATGTTGCTAGTTTAGCCAATATATATATATTAGCCACTATATATTTGGTGTTAATTTGCTTCCGCTTTATTTTACATTAATCGTATTTCGGCCAGAGTTCTTTTGTCACACTTCTGTGACCTCGTCAGTGGTCCTTTGCTTTCTTCTTTCTTATTTGTGTTTCTTTCCTTACTAACGATCAGCCATTTTGTATTTTGTATTCCTATTGTATGTGTCTTTATTTGTGCATGCATATCCCCCTATGTGTGTCCATGTTTAGTAAGTGTGTGTGTGTGTGTATGGGGAGTGCCTGTATTATCTGTATCCCCTGTTTATACACGTTCGTTTAATTTGTTTTTATTTATTTGTTCATGTGCTTATACCTACTCATTATTATTTTTTTCTATTCTTTCTTTTTTTGCTTGTATTTAATTTAATTTTGTTAACTATATAGTTATTTAATTCCATTTGTTTATCTGTGTATTGCATTATATTTTGTTCATATTGTTATCAGTTTATGGGGATCTTATTCTGTAATATGTTGTGGTGTGTTGGAGGTGTGTGCTAGTGTTCCATTCCAGTTTCCTATTCAGGCTAGGTTTATCTTCTATTATGTGTGTAGCTTCTGTAATTTGTCTAAGCATTACGTCTGTTCTATGTGCGGACAAGATTTTAACTTCTATGTTGTTGAGTGAGCCCCCGTGTTCCTGCTTGGCGTGCTGACAGAATTGATGAGCTCTTCTCTTCCTTAAGTTCCCTCCAATGTTCATTTACCCACTCTCCTATGCTCCGTGCCATTTCCCCTATGTACATCGTTGTCTTGTTACTGCATCGTCCCTCTGTCCATCTTATACTATAAACTACATTTCTGGCTTTACAGTTTGTTTGTGGGCTAAATCTACATACAGTACAGTTCCTATCAGTACAGGGGGTTCTACTAAAAGGGTAGGTTCTACCGATTAGGGATTTGATAGGGTTGCCTGGCCTTTCAACAATCTTAATTCTTAGCTTAAGTTTGTCTAGGGCCCTTCTAAAGCAGTATGCCAGTTCGCCTCTAGGGATGGTGTTGATGAACATGACACTCTGGTATTTGTGGCTATCATACCATGAGTTGGCCTTTAGTCCTTTCAATGGTGTTCCATGACTTGCTCCTATAGAGAGGGCAAATCCCATCTATTGTTATGTTTGATAGTTTCATAGTTTCAACTATTAAACTATCAAATGCAACGATAAATATGTGACCATTTTACAGTAAGGACTCCTTCCAATCTTCTCCATCCTGTGATAGCTGTAAATTACTATCACTCTCAAGCAAGCTGTGTCCTTCATTACCAAACTTCTATGAAAATATGTCTGGTTGTGGTTAAATATTTATCTTGTTTAGAAGCAGGTGAGGGTTGGCAACAATATCTGCCTAACTAATTCTGTTCAAGCTGTGTGAATATGGAAATTCAGGTGTTAAATCAATGATGATGATGATGATGATGAGCATGAAGGAAAAAATGGTTCAAGAAAAATGTAACCATCTCAACCAACCAAATATTTTTCACATATTCAATACCGTTTGCAGTTAAGTATTCTATGCCCTCATCTTGGTGATAAATAGTACAAGAAGTAATGACAATAAAAAAACAAAACAAAAATTATAATCCTTAATACATGCAGGCATAGCTGTATTGTAAGAAGTTGCTTCCCATCCACACAGTTTCAGGTTCAGGGCCAATTCATTCAACAAAAGTTTCTCAAATGGTGCCCAGCATGGCCGCAGTCTAATCACTGAAACAAGTAAAAGATAAAAAAAAAATAAAAGATTACTTAAATAATGAAGTAATTAACTATTTAGAAAATCTAGACCAACTAATTTCATGGTCCCAAATTATGTTGTACTGAGGAACTCATAAGAAGAGTAAAATAGTGTTATCTGCAGATACTAGGACACTTAAAAGGAAAAAGCAAAAATCTGATTATATGGAAATATTATTTCACATACTCTCTCACTCATATGAAAAGACCTCTCATAAAAAAAAAAAAAAAATACAAACTGTGAGCACCTCTCACTTCACCCTCTCCTTTATTTCTTGCAAACTTTCTTTCTCTCTCTTTCGTACTCTGAAAGCAACTTACCAGTAATGTAGACTTATCATTCTGAGAAAACTTATTGACTTGGTTGTTGTGTTCTTTATTTGTCATATCCCTTTCCTTGCCAACCTATGAAGTAGATTGGTTATATTGTAGATAACTTGGATGACCACTTAGTTAAAAAGAGTTTCACAATTACCATTTCCACTGATATATACCCTTTGTCTTGTTTGGAATAAATTTAACAAGCTGGAGCATTTTATTGATATTTGGCATCCACTCAAGCCTGATAAAGTTAACTAAAAGTTATTTTTATTGTAATTTCTTTGAAATGCCCTGAATTTTAGAGGTAGTTTCCAAAACATTTATCAAAAACATAAAATTAGTATGTAGTTTTAAATAAATGTTTGCTCTACAAACATTAAAACCACAACAAAACAACAGTTCCTTATTTGATGCTGTTAATAAAACTGTATATATGTTTCTCAGGCCTATTAGAATATCTTGAAATGCTTACACATATCTTGAAAATGTAACGGCACAGAACACTTTTGTAGAATTCTCTGCTAGAACATCAAAGGTGTCAATTATGTTGATGCTAACTTGTATACACAATATGTTACTTCTTCTTGACTGCGTTTTATAATGATAACACGTTTCTCTTAAACCTAATAAATATTCCGTTCCACCATAGTTGTAACAAACACATGCAGACACATATTCAGACATTACTAGAGAGTTTAGACATATATATATATATATATATATATATATATATATATATATATATATATATATATA
>NC_068990.1:73120508-73122982 GCF_001194135.2 Octopus bimaculoides
ATATATATATATATATATATATATATATACACATACATATGTGTGTGTGTGTGTGTATGGTATGGAGAGTCGCCAGAAAAATACAATGATTAGATTTATTCTTCCTAAATTAAAAATCAATGTATTTAATTCGACTCTTTCTCCTTTAGAATAAATTTCTTCTCAACTGAATGCAGCTATTCAAGCATTTAAATCTTCTATTCCTTCCTTTGTGTTTTTATTAGTGTTTTATACCAGCCAAGGTTACAGTGGTACTAAACGAATGAGGTCAATTTTAATTTCAATACTCAGGGTCCTGTTTATACTTGTTACTTAAGCTATTGTATCCGCTCTTGCTCTTTTCTGTGGCAGACAGTTCACCAGACAATGCCTGTGATATTTGAAGCAGCAAGTATTATGATATTTGTTAATGAGAAACCTTCACGAAAAATCCTGGAAAGTGAGGAAGAGATTTTCCAAAGAATTTTGTTGGTAATTTTAGCACATTTCATCTATCTTTAGCATTTTGTTTATTGTGAACTCACAACTGCTTTATATACTGAAGATTAAATCAATACTCTGAACAATAGCAACTGTATTTCATAGTCACTTTCTTTTTGGAAGTGTAGAATAAGTCATATTTTGTTATAACTGACGGTTATAATTGATGAGTCCATTTCAGGATGCTAGTTATGGCTTGAAGGTTGTATGCGAAAGCCAATGACAGAAAACTGATTAAAACATTGAAGCCTAAAAACTCATTAAAAACAGAAAACAGATTGAGGTGTGGAAGTGTTAAGTTAACCCTTTAAGTACTGGAATCATCAAAAAACATTTGTCCAAAGAATGTCAAAAGATTGAAGTTTTTAATAAATGATTCTGATAGTTATGCCATTTCTTTTCTTTGTCTTTTATCTTGTACCTGTTTCAGTCATTAGACTTTGGCCATGTTGGGGCACTGTCTTGAAGAATTTTTAGTCAGATGAATCAACTCCAGTACTTGTTTAGCCTGATATGTATTCTACTGATCACTTTTGATGAACTGCTAAGTTACAGAGGCATAAACACTGTAACACCGGTTGTCAAGTGGTAGTGGGGGACAAGCACAGTCACAAGGATACACACACACACACACGCTAAGTTACGGGGACGTAAACACACCAGCATCCGTTGTCAAGCGATGTTGTGGGGACAAACACAGACACACAAACATATACACACACACACACACAACCACACACACACACACACATATATATATATATATGTATATATATATATATATATATATATATATATATACACATATATATATATGTATACATATACATACGATGGGCTTCTTTCAGTTTCCATCTAACAAATCCACTCACAAGGCTTTGGTCAGCCTGAGGTTATTGTAAAAGTCACTGGCCCAAGGTACCATGCAGTGGGACTGAACTGCGTACCATGTGGTTGGGAAGCAAGCTCCTTACCACACAGCTACATCTGCACCTATTGTATAAATGTATTTTTATGTATAAAAATTCAATTCCTCACTGTCACTACTACCACCACTGTTGTTGCTGTCACCCTCATCATCGTCATCTTAATGTCTACTGTTCTGTGCCTACACAGGTCAGAATAGAATCCACTGAGATACATTTTTTTATAGACAAGCTTCACCTGTTTCCAAGTAACATACTGTCTTCCTTTAGTCCTAACTTGTTTTCATGGAAGCTTATAGACAAACAGTAAAGCATGTCTGATGGAGGTGTCTTAAAAATAACATGTGATTTTATTACAAGGAGACAAGCACAAACACAAATATGCATGTATAGGTGCAGTCATGGCTATGTGGTAAGAAGCTTGCTTCCCAACCACATGATTCTGGGTTCGGTTCTCCTGTGTGGCACCTTGGGAAAATGTCTCTTGCTATAGCCTTAGGCTGACCAAAGCCTTGGTGATTAGGTTTGGTAGATAGAAACTGAAAGAAGCCCATTTTATATATAAATATGTAGCTGAAATTTAGAAAAAAAATAAAGACGACAGGTGTAGGAACAACAAGCAGGTGTGTGTGTATATATATATATTGGGTTGTCCGAAAAGTTTGTGCCGACTTTCCAAAAGGTTCTTCTCACTCAACTCATGTGGTACCCAAACATCCTAGCGATTTGTGTACCCAAGCTTTACCAGGTGCTCACGAACAACAGATTTTGATAGGTTGAGGCTTTCTGCCAATTCTCGGGATGTGCAATGTGGGTTATTCTCAATTAGTGACTTGATTTGGTCATCATCTGTAGTGGATGGTCTGTCTGGTCGCTCTTTATCAATAAGGCAACAATCTTCAGCTAAGAACCTTGCGAACCACTTCCATACAATTCTTTCGGATAAAGAAACATCACCATAAACTGCACATATTTTTTTGGTTGATTGTGAGGCATTTTTCCCTTTACGGAGAAAGAAAAGCATCAAGTGCTGAAAATGAACTTTCTTATCTTCCATTTTAAAGGGTT
>NC_068990.1:73123335-73130613 GCF_001194135.2 Octopus bimaculoides
ATATATATATATATATATATATATATATATATATACATGCACACACACATATATATGTATGTGTGTATGTATGTATGAGTGTGTGTGTGTGTGTATTAGCATGTTTATTTCCCTGTAACTTAATGTTTTCAAAAAAGACCAATTGAATAAGTTATCAGGCTTTAAAAAAAGTGAAACTATTGGGGTCGATTTATTTGATTAAAATTTCTTCAAGTCAGTGCCCCAGCATGGCCGCAGTCTAATGACTGAAGTAAATAAAAAAATAAAAGCTATGTATGTATACACATGCATATACATATATAATATATCAATATATTTATATACACACACAACACATGCTGATACATACACTAATATATTATATATGCATACATAAAGCAATCAATCAATCAATCAATCAAATGGCCTTCTTCTTAGTTTCTGCCAAACAGATTCACTTTCAAGGCGGTAATCAGTTCAGTGTTATATTAAAAGACACTTGCCCGAAGTGACATGCATTTAAATGGAACCTGAAACCTAGGGTTGCAAAATGAACTCCTTAAATGCACTGCAATTCCAATGTCTATATTTTAAAATATTAATTAATTTTTCTGCTGCAGTCAAGCATTTGTTTGCTCATCAAAAATGGTAAACAGAAACAGAATTACTTAATTTCAGAAGATACTTATAAAACAAAAATACGATTGTGTGACATTCATGCCTTTCTAGAAGATATTTTTGATATGAATACAGAGAAACTGTTCCTGTTTGGAATTTAAATCATGTGATCGTATCAGTGGCTAGTACAGTTCTACATTACTCACTCTCTACTTAAGTTTTCTTTTCTTTCCCCCTGAATCTCATAAAGTCTTAATAACTTTAAAATCTTCTTGATACATATTTTTCTTCTTCTCATTTTAATTTCACATTATAAATTGGATTGGACTAGTATGAAAACAAAAACGTTAAATTGATGTGTTATGCTGCGATTTTGTTACTTAAGTTTGTTGATTTATTACTAAATCATTTTGGTTCAATTCTATTGTTTTTTAGTTTCCACTGACAGAGATATAGTAGTCAAATAAACAAACTTTAATATCACTTTCAAAATTGAATCGTGTTTTTTATTTTCATCATTTTAATTTAACTCTTTCTATTTTTTTTTATTACTACCAGTAGAATCAGTGTGCAAATGTCATTTCAAGATATGGAATATTCTGTCAATAAGTGGTTTAAAATCTCAAATAGTCTTGGACTAATTTCAAAACTAAGTGAAAAGTCTGTTTGTTTCTGTGGCTTAAAATTATATTTTTTAAATGCTACATATTGGAACAAAAGGAAAAGTTGAGTCAGGCAGGATTTGAACTCAGAACTAGAAGCACTGGAACAAATATTGAAAGACATTTTGTTCAATGTCCTTAGAATTCTGCTACTTCATTGCACTAAAAAATAATTGTCACGAGGTGCCACATATAAAGCACCCATACCAATTCCAAGTAAGAAGCACCTAGTACACTCTGTAAAGTGGTTGGCATTAGGAAGAGCATCCAGCCATAAAAACCATGCCAAAGCAAACAACTGAAAGCTGGTGCAGCTCTCTGGCTGGCCAGCTCCTATCAAACTATCCAACCTAAGCCAGCATGGAAAACATATATTAAAATATGATGATGACGACGACGATGATGATGTCATTCCCCTTCATCATAAACAAAGCTTAACCAATCCCTTAAATGAAACTAATGATTGAAATATTAAAGGAACAGTCACATAAGTAAATTATTTCTTTTAAAAAAGGGAAATAATTTAATTTTTCATGTGGAGATATATTTATTCTTCAATAAGAAGGGCAAAGGGTTTGAACCAGTTCAGTTCAGATATTGTGTAGCAGGCTAAAGTCTGTTTTAATTTAGTGAACTGTTGACATATTTAGGCTAAGCTTAAAACCAATTGTTTATACAGGAATGAATTGTATTTAATTAGTTATGTACATGCTTATCACCACAAAACAAAGTCTACATGATAAGTTGATTCTGTGATAAACACATCTATAAATGAATGAAAACTGAAACCATTTAGGAACCTATCAAAGAGGACAGAAATGTTGTTCTGATTGTAACTAGAATATTGGTTTCAAATTTTGGCACAAGGCCAACAATTTAGGGGGAAGAGGTGAGTCGATTACATCAACCCCAGTAGTCAACTGGTACATATTTTATTGATTCCAAAATGACGAAAGGTGAAGTTGACCTTGGTAGAATTTGAACTCAGGGCATAATGATGGATTAAATGCCATTAAGCATTTTGCTTGGTGTGCTTACAATTCTACCAGCTTACCACCTTAAATATAACTAGGATATTGATTTAAAATTTTGGCACAAAGTCAGCAACATCGGGAGAGGGGGTAAATTGATTACACTGACCCCCACCACTTTCCCAGTGCTCAGCTGGTACTTATTTTATCGACCCTGAAAGGGTGAAAATTAAAGCTGACCTCAGCAGAATTTGAACTCAGAACATAATGACAGACAAAATGCCATTAAGCATTTTCCCAGCATGCTTATAATTCTGCCTGCTTACCACCTTAAATGTAATTAGAATAAAGTCTTATTTGTTGATAGTTTAGACTATTACCTTCTATCTTAGCGAAGGCAGAGTTATTGTGTTCAGTTGTGTTTGTTTGTTTGTTCATCCATGGACAAGATATCTCAAGAACTGCTGGGTGGATTCGACTGAAACTTTCAGGGATGTTTGGCCTCACGACTGGTGTGAAATGATTAGATTTTGGGATCAATCCAGTTCCGGACAAAGATTCTGGATTATTTGTTATATTTACTTTACGTGGTCATGATTTTACATTGATTTATCTCCCTTTAGGCTGTTTCTAAAGTTTCATTTCTCTATTGTTAATTTTTACTCACATCTGTATTTTAGTAGAAACTGATGGATTAAGAAATCAAACTACATAAACAAACAGCAGCAAAACCAATCAGAAATTAAATAAAACTAACATATTTTCATAATATACATATCATATATTATACATATATATTAACTCTTCAGCGTATTCTTACATATATACATACATCTATACATTGATCTAAAACAACAGGAATACTAAAGGAAGGCTGGAATTTAAGAGAAGAGAAAACCAGAAGGTCTCATGCTATTGATTTAAAAATTCCCGAGAAGAACTTATTATTATTACCTCTGCCTTTGAAACTATTTTGAATGGCAAATTTGTTAACTTTGGCTTGTATCAGATAAGGATAAACTATTTATTACTGTTACTAAATTTTCTACTGTCACTTTCACATTCCATGACTACCATTGGGATGGATCAAGTACTGGATAAGGATTCTGGGTTATATTTCGTTTTTTTTTTACTTAATTTTTGAGAGTAGTGAAGTTCATTTTTAGTATTCTCGTTTGTGAGAACATTTGAGTTTATTTCAGATACTCTCGTTTTAAAAATCATCTCTGGCTAATCATTGAAAGGATGTTGGTGTTGCCTTGGCAGAAGCTTGCACTCTCTGAGTGCTCTTGTTATATATATTTTTAGTAAAATTAATTTTTATATATTTAATGGGGTGTCATTCACTATGTATCACATGTAACGAGTTAGTCTATTTACAAATGGTGTGGGTACATTTCATTTTAAGGGTACTTCATATGTTTATTTTAATTTTTATCATTCATGGAATGTTTATTTAAATATAATTTATTCTTTAAAAAGTTATTAAATATATATATATATATATACATATGTGTACATATATATATACCTACATGCATATTTCTTTACCCTTATGAATATAACAAGTTCTCTATCCCTCATTTATTTAATATAATTGTTAAATTATTTATTTTTATACATCAGCTGGTAGTGAGGTTTTCTATGTGTATTCCTCCATTTGGTTAATATGAAATTATTAGTTCTAGATATTTATTTGTTTACATAATGCCTATTTAATTATGTTTATTTCGAATTACTAGATGTCTATAATGTCTATTTAATTCTATTTATTTGAATTTATTAAATGTAAATTTAATCCTACATGGGCAAGAAAAAACGCTTTTTTCTTAGTTGTAATGATCTGGAAAATTTCTTCAATGCATAAGTCATACCTTATATATATATATATACAGGAGTTGAACAAAATAATGGAAACACCTTAAAATTTCAAATAAATTTATTTTAATATGGGGTAAGACCACGTTTGGCAGTTATTGCAGTTTGAATTCTATGAAGTATGGACTCATACAAAATTTGAATTATTTCCAAAGGAATTTTTGTCCATTCTTCAGCTAAAACAGTCTCCAGTTCTTGTAGTGATGATGGTGGAGGATATCAACTCCTTACTTGTTTTTCTAAAATGCACCATAAATGTTCAGTAATATTGAGATCTGGGGACTGTGGTAGCCAGATAAGATGTTCCTCATGCCATTCAGCAACAACTTTAGCTGTGTGAATTGGTGCATTATCATCCTGAAAGATTGTGTTTCCCTCTGGAAACAGTTCCACAACCATAAGATGAATTTGATCAGATAAAATGCTTAAATAGTCTTGATTATTAATTATGCCATGAAGGGAAACCATTGGACTTGCAATTTCCAAGATATAGCCCCCCTCCCCAGATCATCACAGAGCCTCCTCCATGTTTAACAGTTGGAAGAAGGTAGTCTGAGTCAAATGCTTCTTTTGGCTGTCTCTACATGTAAACTCAGCTGATGGTCGAAAATAAGGTAAAGGATGACTCGTCCGAGAAAATAACATTCTTCCACTGCTCTAGGGACCAATTCTGTAGGTTTTTATTCCACTCTATGTACTTTGCAACGGTTGTTTTTGAAAGTAGTAGTTTTCTGATTGCAACCCTCTCATGAAATCTGGCTTTGTGCAGCTCCTGGCGAACAGTTTTTGTGGAAACTTGGTTCTCGAGGTGGTCATTAAGCTCTCCAGTAATTTTGAGAGCTGTACTTTTGTGATCCTTTCTAATAATTTGTGTAAGTGTCTGACGGTCCCTATCTGAAAGTTTTGGTATTCGTCCAGAGTATTGTTTAGACAAGGTTTTTCCCTCTTTCTCAAAGGCTATCATTACTTTCAAGACAGTACTTCTTGATACACCAAACCACCAAACATTTTGGGTGTTTTCGTTACACTAACGCCTACCATATGAGCACCGACAGTTTGACCTCTTTGAAGGTCCAATAGATCTGTCATTTGAATGAATTTTAATTACCTTTTTCTGATGATATCTGAAAAGAAACAGCAATTTTAGCAAAACATTAAGCAACACTAATAATAAATCAAAAAACATACAAATAAACAAGCTTTTGATGGTTTTATAGATATTTCAAAATTATGATGTTATGATGCTAGGTGTTTCCATTATTTGGTCCAACCCTTGTATATAAGGGTATCCAGCCATAGCAAATCTGCCTCATCAAATTCCGTGTAATGCATGCAAGCATGGAAAGGTGTTAAAATTGATGAGGAAAAAAATTAGAGTTACATGTGCTTTGCAAGGTTCACAAAATAACTCATAAGAAGTACCAAAGTTTGAAACCCAAACGAAATTCTGGGTTGAAATAACGCCCTTTATCCCTGTTGCTTGGCTTTATTTTTATAACCTTAATGCTCTAATAAAATATTGGAACGTCACAACTCCTAATTATCCTCTCTTATAAATCCCAGGTCTTTGTCCCTGTGTAAGCATTTATAAGTTTCAAATATCATTTACTGAACTTGATCTTCCCATGCATATAACACACTCATGTGAAAATTCTTTGAACGCTTTGTTACCATTTATGATATTAAGAAACATAAGTGGTTCCAGCAATTGTAAACTAACGTCACAGTATAAAACAGAAATAACTTAAATATTCCAGTTTCCTTCACTTTCTATCTTCTTTAGACATAAAGCTAACTCTTAACTTTCAATTTCCACTCATAAACCAAAGGAAAGATATTTTCTTTTATTTCTCTTATTGCAAAATCTTACTACTTTCTGAATGAGGTAAACCATGTGTATGAGCAACAAAGCCTTCATCAACTACAAATTCACTAAACAAGTTCAACCCTTACTGGAGCTAGGACCATTACATAGTATTAATGTATGCTATGATATAGGCAACAAAGTCTTCATAAATTACGTACAATTTTTATTTCTATTTTATTAGAAAGTCCCAAACAAGGCAAGAAGCCACTTAACATTATGGACTATGAAGAAGGACAAATTAAGACGAAAGGGATAAATTTACTTTAGACTTGAAAGAGATCAGGTCATAAGAAAGCAAGAAGATTTGAGATGGAAGAAAATTCCAAAGTCTGGCAGCTTGCAGGAAAAAGCTATGACTTTAGAAAGACTTTCTTATTCATGGAAGCACAACAACATTTCAAGGTAGACGTTGTGTTACAATGCCTGTTTTACTTGGCTGAAGTGATAGGTACATCATTACTTCTAGATCTGCAAGAAATACCAGCCAAAATTCCCTCATACTTAACCTTACAGTCTTAAAATAAAATATGGAAAGACACATTGAATAATGTAGATCATTACTTGAAAAAATGGGATTGTAATGGTTGGAAAGCCTTTGACTATATGTCTGTTGAATCAAAGTTAACTTTCCATATTCTTTCTATTTTGACATAAAAAAAGAAATGAATGAAAATTACTCTTTTTAATGAACAGAGCCTAAATGTTGATGAAAGCATTGGAGAAGAATTGATAAGCACTGTTGCCTGGAATGTGACACAAACTGATAATATTATCCACATTTCAGAGATGAAACAATGCCAATAATAATAATAATAATAATGATGATGATGATGATGATGAGGAGGAGGAGGAGGAGGAGGATGATGATGATGATGATGATTATTATTATTATTCTTTTGCTCTTTTGCCTGTTTCAGACTGTGGCCATGCTGGAGCACCGCCTTTAGTTGAGCAAATCGACCCCAGAACTTATTCTTTGGATGCCTAGTACTTATTCTATCAGCCTCTTTTGCTGAACCACTTAGTTATGGTGATATAAACACACCAGCATTGGTTGTCAAGCGATGTTGGGGGGGGGGGACAAACACAGACACACAAACATATACACACACATACATATATATTTATATACTTATGTATGACGGGCTTTTTCAGTTACTGTCTACCAAATCCACTCACAAGGTTTTGGTCGGCCCGAGGCTATAGTAGAAGACACTTGCCCAAGATGCCACACAATGGGGCTGAACCCGGAACCATGTGGTTCGTAAGCAAGCTACTTACCACACAGCCACTCTTACATCTA
>NC_068990.1:73131486-73148700 GCF_001194135.2 Octopus bimaculoides
AGAGAGAGAGAGAGAGAGAGAGAGAGAGAGAGAGAGAGAGAGAGAGAGAAAGAGAAGACATATGTTGTGAGAAATATATGTATATTTTTTATTGCATCAGAAAGACCAAAAAAAAAGAATGTAATTATACATGACAATAGTCTGACAATAGCAAAATAAAAATACTTTGATATGTTACAGTGAATTGACAGAGTTGATAGAAGAGTTGTTCTCAACTATTTTTTTAAACTTGCAGCCCCTTTGGTTCTCATTTTTCTCAGATGGACCATCATAGCCATTCAATTCTTTTATTCTTTTATTCTTTTACTTGTTTCAGTCATTTGGCTACAGCCTTGCTGGAGTACTACCTTAAAGAGATTTTATTCGAAGAAATCAACCCCAGGACCTTATTCTTTGTAAGCCTAGTACTTCTATTGGTCCCTTTTGCAGAATCACTAAGATGTAAATACATCAACATTGGTTATCAATTCAGAGTCAATAAAAGTGTACCAATCCAGAACAGTGGATTTACTGAACTGTAATGGTTTTTATTCGAATAAAAACCTTTAAGGTAGCATTTTTTCGAATAAAAACACTTTAATCTAGCATGGTGAGTAAGGCAAATCTTTAAAACAGAGGTCAGCACTAAATTAATGTTGCTGGATGGAGTGAAAAAAAGAGAGCTCCTCCTGTTGGGGGAAAAATAATAACATGTACTCTGGTGAAGGAATGACGGTTGCAATGTATTGTTTTACTTTCAATGTAACAAAGCTGTTTTTAATTTCATCATCTGCCGGTGTTCCTAGTTTCTCATGGCTTGAGTTGAAGGCTATTGCCAACAAACATCCACTGCCAGATGTTTCTAGTCTGTCCTTAATTGAAAAATTATAAATCTGATCACTGTGAGGTATGGAAAGTCTCAAACAATTGTTCTCAACCGTTTTTTTTTTTAACCTATGGACCCCTTTGATTCCTATTTTATTTGTATGGACTTCCATAGCCATCTGAGGTTTTAAAAATCCTGTTATAGTTTTACAATTGGATATTAATAGGAATTGTATTAAGATATTGATAAAACATTTTGTGTATTGTAAATTCATAAAACCAATTTATTGCTCATAAATTTTATCAACAAAATTTTATGTGGACCCTTAGGGTCAGATGGACCCTACTTGAGAACCATTGTTCTAAAAGTTCATGCTCTTGTCTTTCGACAAGAATAAAGAGCAAGAGTATGGAATGTTAGATTTACCATGCATCATAATTGTCAAACTTATCGACATCCTATGAACTGTTATTGGTGACTGTTAATACTTGATAAATATATTTGGTCAAGTCACTTGTGAGGTCTCTCATGAGTGCTACTTGTAACATGGAATCCAGTACAACCTTTTGCATGGTTGGTTTATCAACAGCTAAACTGGCACCCCTATAAGGTTTGCTTGGTGGGGAGGGTTGCTATTAATTCAACATGACTGATAAAAACAAGATCAGTTGAAAGGACTAATGTAGGCTCAATTACTATCAAGCAATAGCATGGGCCCTCAAAAATTTTGGGTTAGTGTCTGGTGTACTGGAAGACCACTGGGAGTGAAGCACCTCTTAGTTTTTGTTAAAGCATGTATCTAGAACCCACTTCAAACCCAGGCTATGTCTGCCCCAATAATTGGCAGTGATTTGGTCAGCAAATCCTCTCCAACAGTTAACAATTAATGGCAAGATGTGCTGCTATAGATTGCACTATCCTCAAGTATGTACACTTGTGACTGGGTACCATATTTGAACTTGTATTCCCACAGAAACTCTGAACTCATTGGTTGAAGCTGGATCAACCTGCCCCAGGTAAATGTCACCACAAACAAACAAGAATAATTATCTTAAGATTGTTGATGCTTGGCAGGTGATATTAACTGTCATTAAATTAGTAGAATTGTTAATGAGTTGAATAAAATTCTTTATGGTATTTAGTAATTGCCCTCTGTTTTCTGAGGTAAAATCCCACTATTGACTTTCATCTTTCTGTTGGGGGTCTCTAAAATAACATAAGTACTGGATTTAATATAATTAACAGTTTTTAGGGCAGTAAGCTGGCAGAATCATTAGCATGCAGGGCTAACTATTTAGCAGCATTTCATCTGTCTTTATGTTCTGAGTTCAAATTCTGCGAGGGTTGGTTTTGCCTTTCATCCTCTTGGGGTTGATAAAATAAGTACCAGTTGAACAGTGGGGTTGATTTTATCAACGTAACCCCTCCCCCGAAATTGCTGGCTTTGCACCAAAATTTGAAACCGATATAACTGACAGTTTCTTTTCATCCAAATTTCTGTTCTTAGCAGTCATTATTTGCTAAAGGCAGAAGATTGGAAGAATTAGTGGGAAAATGCCAGAAATGGTGGTGGAATATTAGGTAGTATTTAGTTACACCTTTATATATTGTTATTATGAATCCCATCATGGTCAACTCAGTTTTCAGCCCTCCAGAGTGGATAAAATAATTACCAATGAAGTTCTGTTCTTTCTGTTCAGCTATTTTTGATCCCTTGCCACATAAAGCTTCAACATGGCACTATCAGTTTTTTTTTGTACTACCTCTCTGTGCTGACAAACTGCAGTTTGCAAAAATGTTTCCATCCTTTCGGGGTCAATAAAATTAGTACCAGCTGAGCACTGGGGGTTGATGTAATCAACTTATCCATCCCCTAAAATTGCTGGTCTGGTGCCAAAAAGAAAAAAAAAATTAAAACAATATTTCTTCTAATCCACTCCTTTAAGCTGATTCTTTATTTATTATTGACTCTGAAAAGGAGAAAGGGCAAGTTGACTCCCATAAAATTTGAACTTAGAATGTAGAGAGCTGGGATGGATACCACAAGGCATTTTATCCAATGCTCTAATGACATCTTTGTCAGTTTTTAACCTCAGTGAATTACTTGGGTTGATATAAACAGCTGTACCTCTACTACTAAAGTGTGGCCTTGCGCTAATGATAAAAGCATTTATTAAAGCAACTGCTGTTAATTTTTCACAATTTGACATCGTTTGGCAGGTTGTTATTGATTGAAAGATATTGCTAACCTTTTTATTGATCAGTATAAGACAACTATCTTATTTTTCTTTGAAAGCTGTTGACATTTTATTATTGTTTCAGGGTCTTTCAAAGACATTTTATTATTGATTTGTAGTTTCTTATGTATTTTTGTCATTGTTTCACATGAATTGAAGGTCCATCAATGCTTTGTTGTAGTCGGTGGCATTGTTAGTTTTTGTTATTTGTTGTCTTAAGAATTATTAACTGTAGATAAAAATACTTCCACTATTCCATCCATCCATCCATCCATCCATCCATCCAACCATCCATCCAACCATCATTACATTTCCCAGCTAGATTCCCAAGTGTGAACACTGAGACTATGAATATTATCCAACCATCTCATTCTTGGTCTACTCCTGCCAGTTGACTCAACTTGAAGAATCCATCTTGCAATTCTTTCCTGTGATATTCTAATCCCATGTTCACAGAACTGGAGGCATAGCTTCTCAATGTAGAGAAATAATGGCTTGACCAGGAGAGATTCTCTGATCTCTGAGCTATGCACCTTGATTTTTCGAGGGAGTCCCATTTCAGCTGCTTATATTTGTGATCATACACCTTCAGTCATTACCCAACTTTCTTAATCACATGTAAGAATAGGTACATAAACTGATTTGAAATTAATGAGTTTGGCTCTTTCTTTTACCAACCTTTCTTCTTCTAAGGATTAAATGCTGGAACTGGTGCATTAAATGCTGGACTGTGCCAGGACCTGCAATTCTAGCCCCATTTCAGCCTCCTGCTTCCTATCACTCAAAAATACAACCTCAAGCTATTTAAACTTCTCCAGTTGTCTCAGTGATGTTCCATCATCTTGAGGAATGCACTAGGAAGATTTTTCCCAACATAAGAAATAACCAAAATATAGTTAAATCCTGTGATTAAGGCTGACAGCTTTGAAGTCTGGACATTTCTGACTTGTCAGCCATTTTCAGTGGAAGTACCATTTGGTTTGCTTTACTTCATAGGAATGATCATAAAAATTTAAAACATTGCATGGTGCCAGAGGTATGAGATTAAGGACTAATTTAAAATTATCCTTATTTTGACAAGTTGATAATATATCACTGCATGAGAAATGCTGATGATTAATCATTACAAAACAATTTTTAATGTCATGTGATGTCTTGACTGTTTGCTTGTGCTTTACAACGTTTGATAGTTCATTGTTAATTCACATTAGATAGCAATTTTAACTGTTTGTCTAGAGCTGAAAGTTACCAGTACTTGTCAATATTTGTCACATGTTACTAAGGTAGTGAGCTGGCAGAATTATTAGCATGCTGAGCAAAATGCAGTATACTTATGTTCTGAGTTCAAATTCTACTGGGGTCAACATTGTCTTTCATCCTTTCCGGATCAATTAAATAAAGTACCTGTTGAGCACTAGGGTTGATGCAATTGACTTAATTACTCCAGGATATGAGTATAAAAGGAACTGCATCTCTCTGCTAAGACATATGGAGCCAGTGTGGAAGAGTAGGCTTACCAAAGTAGTATGATTTCAAGCTCAAATTCACAGCTGCAACATCAGACTGTGGTTGGTGGAGAGAACACGCTGAGGCCCTTGTCCTGCAGAGGACTGAACATGGGCAATCCAGTTCCATCCAATATGTCAATAGGTGAGTCAAAACTTGTCAATACTTACCAAATATTACTATACCAATGTCTGTGTCAATACTTGTCAATACTTGTCAAATATTTCTGTCAGAATGTGAGTCAAAATCTCATCATTATTTGTCAATACTTGTCATATGTAACTATGATAATGTGTGTATTAGTACTTGTCAACACATATCATATTTGTCATATTCTAGTATGTCCATACTTGTCATATGTTTCTAATATCTCAATAGAAAGGGTTAAAAGCTTAATGTTATTACTCATGAAATATTACTGGCAGACAGTTGCTGATTGATTTTTAAAATACTAGACCAAGTTACAAAACATTGACCATAACACTTTGCAGTGTATTTAAGACTGATAGTGGACATCTGGCGTGAATGCTTGCAATACAATAGATTCTACTACAGGTATCCCAAGGACCAAGTAGTGGTGTTAAGCAGGGTGACAAGTTAAGTCTGCCACCTATGTAAGCTATGACAGGATTCAAACTCAGAATGCAATGCTGAAAAGCATCTTATCTGATGATCAAATTCCATCAGTCTACTGTCAGAGATTGTTACATTATTTATCAAACTTGAGAAGGATGAATGGCAAAGTTGACCAGGGCAGGGTTTGAACTAAAAACACATCAAGCTAGAATAAAGACTCTGGTAATTCACACTTGATATTGTTGTTGTTTATTTCCAAGACAGACTCAAATAAGGAGATCTATGATCAAATATATTCTATTCTAGCTGTAATCACCCTTTCTTTCAGAATTATGTAGAATTATATTAGTCAAAGTGACTTCTTTTAGTACAAGACAATTAGATGTTACATGAGAGATATTTGGTTGTCATTTCTATCAAGTCGTGTTACCATATAGAGACTCCCTTATTTACTCATAAATTGTTTTTGTTTGTGTAGTCATGTTTTGTTAGTGTATTATTATTATGCAGAATAAGGCAGTGAGCTGGCAGAATCATTAGCACACCAGGCGAACTGTTTAGTGGAGTTTTGTATGTCTTCATGTTCTGAGTTCGAATTTCACCAAGGTTGACTTTGCCTTTCATCCTTTCAGGATTGATAAAATATGTACTGGTTGAGTACTGGAGTTCATGTAATTGACTTACCCCATTTCCTGAAATTGCTGGTCTTTTGCCAGAATTTGAAATCAATATTATCTGTCAGAATTTACTCAACAAGAGGACGTTTAAACTAAATTCACATTATTGTAGCAGATTACATTCGAAAAGTTTAGAAATAAAATGATTAAGAAAAAAAAAAAGACTTTGATATTTGCTACTAAATTGATAAAACTTTATAATTTGTACAGCTTAGGAATTTTATTTATTTTTTAACATATGGCAGTGCTGCAGTTTGACCTCAAATTTGGTGGTTAAAAATAAACTAAAGAACTTAAGAACTCAACATTGCAGAGATTTCGATTTCTCATACAGTTTTCGCAAAAAGTTGAAATAGATAAATAAATAAATAAGTATACGGGCGCTTTTCTTTTTTTTTAGTTTTTGAGAGAGAGAGAGAGAGAGAGAATTGAACAATCTTACAGATTTGACAGTTTGAGCCTATTATTTTAGCTGTGGAAAGATTGATTTCTTATCAAAATTATTTCCAATATTTCTCTATATGTGTCCATATCTGAACGTGGAGAAAGGAGAGATTTTTACCATTTATTTTTCAATTCTATAGAATATTCCCACTCACTATTCCATCCCCCACCACCTCCCATCTATCACCCATCACCCATCACCTATCAGCCACACACACAAATAAGTAAAAGAGAGGAAAATCACTTTGAATGTGAATGTTACTGAATTCATTATTTCTATGATCAATGAGATTTTATTCCAATGACCAATCTGTTTCCCATATGCTGCAGACAGCTTCTGCATTCCAGTTGCTATCAGACAAAAAGATTATCAGTTCTATTTCATAAGATAAAAAGGAAGAAAGAAAAATTCTTGCCAAGTTATTAAGAATTAATATATCTAACAGTGTTCAGGCATTAAACATCATTTTGTTAGTCTTTGAGGTTATAAGAATCCTGGAATTCTTACTATTTTCTCAAATGCATATTGATGTAAACTATTTCAAGTGATTAGTATAAAACTCTGACTCATATGTTCCATGAGCTTCGGCAGTCCTGATAAATGTATTCCTATAGCTTGGCTTGACTAGGAACCTCAAGTTTGGTGGGAAAATATTTGGCAAAAGATGTTATAAAATAGAAAAAGATTCTAGTAATCATCA
Source organism: Octopus bimaculoides (assembly GCF_001194135.2). Classification (NCBI taxonomy): domain Eukaryota; kingdom Metazoa; phylum Mollusca; class Cephalopoda; order Octopoda; family Octopodidae; genus Octopus; species Octopus bimaculoides. The sequence continues at coordinate 73,138,433 of NC_068990.1, forward strand.
TAATTATAAATGGTTATCATATATATATACTTTATTTTGAGTATTAGCTTATGGATGAGTAATCTGTTTTGGGGTGTGTATCAGATCCTCCTTCATCAGGTGTAGATGTATGTATGTGAGTGTGTTGTGTGTATGTGTGTGTGTGTGTGTGTGTGTGTGTGTGTGTGTGCATGTATACATGTGTATGTTTATATATATCATATATATATATATATATATATATATATATATATATAACAGAGAGAGATGTGAAGATGTGAATTGAAATGCATGAGTTATTTAATGGTAATTAATATCATAACTGAGAAGGAGTGGCAAAGCTGTTAAAGAAACTGTTTGTGTATGTGTGTGTGTGTGTGTATGTGTGTGTGCCTTTGTCACCACCTCTACTACTTGACAATTGGTGTTGGTTACATTCCTGTAAATTTTAGTGGTTCGGCAAAAGAGATCAGTAAAATAAATACCAGACTTAAACAAATAGGTACGGGAGTTGATTTATTCAAATAAACACTTCAAAGTGGCGCCCCAGCAAGGCTGCAGTAGGTAAAAGGTAAAATGTAAAATGTATACCTTGATAGAAAAAAATTTTAAAAACTAGTTTTGGGATTAGTGAAAGCACATTAGTATTTTTTTTCTATGAGAATTATGAGCAAATATTGCAGAGAATGAACAGAGTGCTCAATCTGATAGCTTATCATTTCTAATCTTGTACTTCAGTGTCATGAGTTCAAATGCTACTGGAGTTAATTTTGCTTGTTACTCTTCTGAAGCTGGTAAAATGAAAAATGTCCAAGATTAAACGGGCAATTCAATTGTATTTAATATTGCCTTTACTAAAGTTAATTTTGTGTTCATTCGAAACAAATTGATGCTTTGTGTGTTGAGGCCAAGGCTGTCCAAGATAGAACACTGACCAGCCCATAAAAAGTTGATGATTCAAATCCTATCATCAACACCTCAAGGGAGATGTATAGCTGATTAAATTAACCTCTGTATATTGCTTACTCTTATGTTATCAACTGCTGACAAAGGAAACAGAAATTCAACACTAGTGAGTGTATTTCCGACAATATACTTATCACTCAATAACCCTGCTCTACTTTTCTCCAAAGGCACTAACAATATGACAGGAGTATTGGTGGGAATTAAAATTGGGTCACAAACTTGATTTGCTAAGTACTTACTACTGCTTCTTTGTGCCTAATTTTTTTTTAACATTGGCATAATGTAAAAGCATTATATAAAAATATAAAAATATAGAAATATTCCATCTATCTCATATTTAACATTGATTAATCTTCCAGTGGTCCTACATATATAAAAAACCACATAAATTCAATGAGAATAATTAGAATTAATATTTGATAATAAAAAGAAAATTGAGAATTGCTGTAAATTATTTCTTAGAAAAAAAATTATTGAGAGCCAATTGAAATATTTTAGTTCCCTCTCTGCATTCCTTTTGTTGTGTTAGCAAGCAATTTGATCATCTAAATCTTAGCAAATGAATATAATTCTGCTAATATTTGGTTCCATATCCACTAACCATTGCTTGTCTGATTTAATATCCTGAAAATATTCAAGTTCTTTTGCTGTTATTTCCTTTAAGTCATTTTCCATTTCTTCAAACGCCTTTCTTTTTCGTCATATATGTTCCTTGATACTTAATGTTAATAAAATCATTGCCACTTAGGTCATTTGAATGTTAAACTAATAGAATTTCCAAAATATTTCCTGAGTCAATGTCCTCAAAATCAAGGTCATTTCCAGCTGTAGCAATTTCATCTTTGTTTACTTTGATTTTGGAGGCACTAAATCTTATTATTGAATTCAGTCAAATGAGCCTGCCAGATTGCTCTCATACAGATGGGTGTCACTTCTTCCTGTGACTTGTAAATATCTTTGTTTAATTGTTTAATTCCTTTATTCTTCTTTTTTCATTTTTTTATTCTTTTATTTGTTTCAGTCATTTGACTGTGGTCATGCTGGAGTATCACCTTTAGTCGAACAAATTGACTCCAGGACTTATTCTTTGTAAGCCCAGTACTTATTCTATTAGTCTCTTTTGATGTACCGCTAAGTTACAGGGACATAAATACGCCAACATGGGTTGTCAAGCGATGGTAGTGGTGGGGGTTGCGGACAAACACACTCAAATACACATGCACACACACACGCACGCACACACGCACACACACATACCATTGGCTTCTTTCAGTTTCCGTCTATCAAATCCACTCACAAGGTGCCATGCAGTTGGACTGAACCCAGAACGGTGTAGTTGGGAAGCAAGCTTCTTACCACACAGCCACTCCTGCACCTGCTTCTTAGCACACAGCCACTCCTGCACATGCTTCTTAACATACATCCACTCCTGCACCTAATGTCAATTTTTTTTTTTACAAAAGTTCTTAATGAGCATCTTTTCCAGTTGCACCTTTTTTGCTTATGAGAAAGTTCTTTGAATACAATTAGTCTTGAACGAAACTGTAGCTCCCTAGACCATGGGCTGTAAAAACACTATTATCATTAAGTGAACTACGATGGCTAGAACTGTCACCAAGAATTAAAGGAGCTTTGAAAGACAACTAACTTTTCTTATATTAACTTCCAGCAACTGCACAAGACATATGATGTGAACTGATCTTCAAACAAACCTTTGCATCCATTTAATCATTTTGTTACCAGTTTTCTGTTGAAGTACTCTGCTTTTGTTTCAATAAATTTTGAAAATATCTATAAGCATTTACCTAAAACTGAAATACCGAAATACATGTATACATGTAAGTAGCACTCCAATACCATAATCATAAAAAATATTTAAAATTCTCACTTGGCCTGGCTGCAGTGATTTGCCAACAGGGCCATCTCAGCAATATAAGCAACCAGGCAAATCAATGCACTGGGGCCCTATTGCATTTATTTATTTGCAGCAAATCACAGCATATATATATATATATATATATATATATATATATATATATATGTATATCAAACTTGGGCTCTTAAACCTAAGAGGCCCTAGGGCAACAATCCAGAGTACCCATGTCTTAAAATAGCACTGTTTGCCATCTCATTGTCATCATCGTCATCATTGCCGCTGCCACCACCACACCTCCATGCCTCCACCACCGCCACCACCACCACCGCCACCACCGCCACCATCATTATTTAATGTCCTTTTTCCATGCTAGCATAAAGTTGGATGGTTTGACTGGAGCTTTCCAGCAGGAGAGCTGCATCAGGCACCAGTCTGATTTTGCTTGGTTTCTATGGTTGGATGCCCTTCCTAATACTAACCACTTTACAGTGTGTATTGGTTGCTTTTTATGTGGCACCAGCACATGAGCAAAAAAAAAAAAAAATAAAATCCAACCTTGTAGGTGATTTGAACTTATGACCTAATGAGCTCAGAATTACAATCAATATATTATTCAGTGTGTCAGTTTAGTTTTATACAAGGGAAACTGTATTGATCCTTCTTTAAAACTGACCAGAATTTAATACAACAGTTTGACGTGAAGGTGAAATAACATTCTCTAAAGCATGCTGTTATAATGTTATATTGGATCAATATAGCCAAGAGTAACCAAAATTGTAGAATAAAAGAAAGTTTTTATAATGACCATTAATGATAATTTGAATATTAATTCATATTTGTTGAGTTTATTAAATTTTTATTAAGTGATTTTGAATTTGTGATGTTTTATATTTGCAAATATTAATGTAAGAGAAAATCAGTAATAATATTGTTGTAAAGGAAAATTGAGAATGAATATAACTCTCTAAACTAATTTAGAAATATTATATTATCTGGCATGTTTGCTGGTTCTGCAGATATTGTCTATTTAAAGTAGATCTTGTGATTAATGCATAATTAATTCTAGAGTTTCACATAATTCATTTCAGTCTATTGACACACATGCCAGGGAAGAAACATTTTAATTCAGTCTTTTGTATGCATATATCAAAAGGATAAATCCTTCAATAATAATAATAATAATAATAATAATAATAATAATAATAATAACAGCAACAATAATAATTACATTTAATAAAGTTGAGTGCATTTCAGTTGGGATGAAATTCAGCAGGAAATGTTTTCATTTACAGATAAACTGAAACAATGTGTCAGCAATCAAGCCACTGTTTAACAACAATAATTCAGTCTCTCTCTCTCTCTCTCTCTCTCCATTTCTTTATCTCACCCTCTCTCTCTCTCTTCATATATATGTGTGTGCGTGTGAGTGTGTGTATAGATATGCATACACACTTATATTTGCATTTAAATATTACCATCTCTTTAACTTTCATGGCAACGTTTATTGAAGTATATCTTACATAGTCCCTTCGGCTCCATGACTCTAATAGTTTCAGCCAATTAGGTTGTTGATGTAAGATACTATCAAAAGAATTTAGCAATAAACACTCATTATAACATTGCAGTATTTTGGCCACGATAAAAGAATTGGAGTGATCTTCTGACAAAGAGAAAGACAATAGCTTTATAGCCTCATTCATGTATTTCCTACTTATATGCCAACAGGAATGAAGTTCTGTAATTACAACATCTATCATTATGAACTCTATTCATTGCTACTAATTCTTATTGTTCTTCTTTCAAGTATTATCTGTTGTCAAAGCATAAAGTATTCTTATTGCCATAACTTGTCTTGTGACTCGGAGTCAAGGACTTTGTAAGCTTAGTTCTTCGATTAATTTGAGACCTTTGGCATAAAAAGACACGGAGTACTTGACTTTGGCATGGATTGATTAAAGCTCCAATCAAACCACCTCCCTTTCTTCCATGCCATGAAGAGGTCAGTCAATACAGCTGAAAATATTGGCATTGACAAGGAACTGCATTTCAATTGCTTTGGTCAAATTCTGCATGCAAATCTTGACCAGCATTACAGGACGACATCAGTTACAAAGTTATTCTATTATTCTGTTATTCTGTTATTATGTTATTCTACAAAATCATCTGACTTTGTTAAACACAGAAAATTAGAAGAACCAATTGCTAGTCTTGTGATTGCAGAGAAAATGTAAAGGAGATTTAAGCAATCCTGTGAATGTTAAACGAGTCATAAGAACAGTTCATGTCTGGAAAGAGGACATCTTTATAGCTGATTAACCAACAAATGTTGAGTGGTGGACCTCCTTCAATCATATTCCAATAGTATAATTTGATGGAGATCCTAATTGATGTTATAGAAATATTTTCTCTATTTTCAACTAAAAGTCTATTTAGAGTCAATAATAATTTGATGATGAAAGAAGTTCTTTACTTTCTGAAAGTTTAATAAGATGATTTTGTCATTTTGTTATTCTCATTCACCTTAAAAAGATGTTTTTGGGATCTATTATTACTTTGGGATAAAAAAAAAAATAATAAAAGGTAAAATACATCTTAAAAAAGTTACACAAATTTGATTTTTATAAGATTTTGTAAACCATTTAAGTTTTATAGTGTATTGACTTTTAACATTTTTATTCCTGTCAGAAAAGTCTGTGCTGTTCAGAACATTTTAACTTTGATATTATATTAATATTGAAGCCAAAATATGTAATTACTATTTTAACTGTATCACTTAAATATTGGAATTTATGTTTCCAATAAATAAATAAATAAATAAATAAATAAATAAATGCATAAATAAATAAACAAAAATAAGAGCAAAATGAAAAAAAGTCATGAATGCTAGAAACAGAAACAAAATTAAGAATACTAAATTATAAGGAATTTAATTTTTCTGTTAAAGGTTGAACAGGGACAAGAGTTGTCCATGAGGGTATTAACTATTTTAGTATATTAGATTAGCTATTAAATAAACATTTTTTAAGTGAACCATCATTGGTAAATATAGGAAGTGTAGTTAATGTTTTGTTATTTTAGTAATTCTGTCAGTGATATTATAGTTCTTCAAAATAACACTGAAGGTAAGTGTAAGATAAATACAAACATAGGCATGGGCAAGGCTATATGTTTAAGAAGCTTGCATCCCAACCATGTGGTCTCAAGATCAGTCTGTCTTTGTAGCACCTTAGGCAGCATTTTCTACTAAAGTCTTGGGCTAACCAAAGCCTTGGGAATGGATTTGGTGGATGGAAACGAAAAGGAGCCCAATGTGTGTGTGTGTGTATGTGTGTGCGTGCACTTGTATTTGCATTATCCTTGTTCCCCACAATCACTTAACAACCAGTGTTGGTTTATTTATGTTTTCATAGCTTAGTGGTTCAGTGAAAGGGATTGATAAAACAAACTAAGTACCAGACTTAAGAAACAAAATAAGTATTGGTACTGATTTGTTTGACTAAACCCTTCGAGGCAGTGCCCCAGCATGGCTGTAGTCCAATGACTGAAACAAGTAAAAGGTAAAAAATATTTTATTCTTATAAACTTATAGATAAAATGCCAAAATAGTAAATTAGCAGAGTCGTTAAGTGTGTTGATTGAAAGCTTTGGTATATTTGTTTAATTGTTCTGACATTATTCAAATGGAGTTCAAACCACTGTTGGGGTTGTCTTTGCCTTTTCATGCTTTCAGGGGTCAATAAAAAAATATACCAATCTGCAATTGTGAAATGATGAGGCTGTAAGAACATTAGACTAGATAAATCACGCTATTTCTTCTGGCTTTTTGTGTTCTGTGCTCAAATCTTGCCATGACTAGCTTGACGGTGAAATTAATCCCTCGCCTGGTTAAACACCACCACCTGTCCCCTAGAGGCTCTAAGCATTTAAATGATTTTGGTGTCCCCATATATATGTAATTCAAAATATAAGCAATAATAAACCACAAAATATATTTTTATTTTTCAAAATGTAACAAAACCAATCATAAGATGGGAAATAATATTTATTTTTGTATACTTCCATTTTATTTATACTTGAAAGCTTTCTCCAAATTTTTATAATTGTAAAAGTTTTGGTCAGATCCTCACTATAACACCATGAACACTTCGAAATTATATTTCTGATCTTATATACCATTTTGAATATTATTTTAGCAAGTTTAAATGATTTTTTTATTATTTGTGCTGTAAACCATTTACCATTTCTGTAGTGCCCTCACTTTCATTGATGTCCTAAACACGTGCTAATTTTAATTTTAATGGTTAATCCAGTGCTTCCTTTGGTGCTTTTTGTGTACCCTATTCTGATGCAAGCAGGCCAGGTCGCCAGTTTGAGGATAACTTCCTTATCTCCTCTCAGCAATCTTGGAGGCAAGGTTTTTACACTTACTCTACAATATTATTCTAAAAACAAAACACTCACGTCATTGAAATGCCAAAACTACTAGGATAATGGTGACTAATTCATATCAATCTGAACAAATAAGCATTACACTTGACAGAGTAATGTGAATGCTAAAAGGTTAAACGTCTTTTTACTTTTTGCATTTCTTTTGCAGATTTTAATTTGAAATTGCCTGCGGAAACAGATTCTGTTGTATCTTGGGAGAGTCATTTTTGCCAATAAAAGTATATGCACTGGTTCTATTTAACTTCTTTTAATTGTTATAGCCAACTAAAACATGGCAATATGGCAGAATCATTAACATGCCAAACAGAATGGTTAGTGGCATTTCTTCATGCTTTATGTTCTGAGATCAAATATCAACAAGGTTGAATTTGCCTTTCATCCTTTCAGGGTCAATAAAATAAATGCCAGTCAATACCAGGGGTCACTGATGTAATTCAACCTTCCATCAAACTGACTGGCCTTGCACCAAGATTTGAAAGGATTATTATAGTCAATTAGTTAATAATTAACCAATTAACTAATTTATTGCTTAATTAATTGCTCAATCAATCAATCAATCAATCAATCTTTTGGCTTATTGGAGTCTTGTCATTGCTATGACCTTATTAATATGTCTTCATTATGCCAGGTCAGTGAAGATCTTTCCATGCTCAGTTTGTATCATTGATAATGTTGTGAATGGCAATGCAATGACTATGATAAACCAACCAATTAATTGATTGGTTGAAAGATTAATTGAGTAATTAATTGGCTTGTTAGTTAACTAATTAACTTTCATCATGAAAAGAAGTGAAATAGAAACAATGTATGAGTTTTTATTAGCAAAATGGACCTCCCAAAATACAACAACATGTTTAAATGTGCATATCGAAAACTCATTGAGGACAATTCTCCCATCAACAATTTGCTGAATAACAAAAGCCTCTGTTAACACAATGAAAATATCATGACTCTGCAAAAAGAGTCAAAAGAGGTTATTATGAACTATGAACCTAATATGTCTATCAATTCATATTTAAGAGGCTTAACTCAGAGCTACTAATTTTATGAATACTTTCAAAGTTTTATCAATGATTCCATATTTAAAAAATAAAATTTGTGAGCAATAAGTATTTACCCTTTATATTATTTTCACTGTTTATTGAAATTACTATAGTAATTATAAGTCCATTGGTGAGTGCATTAATCAGTCAGTTGCTTGTAGGTATATTCACTAATTGGTGAATTGTTAGCTAATAGATTATTTTTGGTAAAAACTGTTGATGAATGTATCTGTAGCTATTTTAATGGCATAAGTTAGTGTTCAAATGGCAGAAAAACTTGTTAATGGATAAGATAGCTAATAAAAGTATGAGACACTATAAAGCATTTGGAAAACAGAAAAGAGATGGACTGAAAAATAATGACAATAGATGGACAAAGCTAAATACAGAATGAAGACTCGGGGGATTGGAATAACACGAAAAGCGATGGAGAAATGAAATCAATAAATTTATGTGCATTACATGAATAAGACAATGTGAAATGAAAAGCTCTGCTCAAGGACATAATGTGTCACTTGGTCTTAGAAGTAAGCAAACAACTCACAAGCCACAGGGTACTGGTTGTGTGTGCAATACCTTAACCCCTTAGGCTATACGCCTTTATCTTTGTATGTTAAATACTGTCTCTTAATGACAGTTACTACTGTTAGAAACTGGCTTTATGCGCATCATTTGAGCCTAATGCCAGGAAAATAATGTTTTTGTAAAGAAGACATCAGTGTTGCTATTTAACATCTGTTTTGGCATGCCGGCACAGATTGGACAGGTTTTACAATGTCTCTTTACTACCTTACACCGTTCTTTATTATCTGGCACATACTGCAACAGAGAAAACTGGACAACTAGGTTATTGTATATGCTATTAACTCTTACTTTGGCATGGAATCCATGACTGGATGTCCTTCTTATCCCCAACCTCTTTACAGTATGGACTAGGTGCAATTCATCGTATCACCAGGATTAGTGAGGTTTTCGTTATAAAACTAAAGCGCCCTATCTTCCTTATATTGTCTCCATTCTCTTCTTATTTTTGGCATGTTTTTCTTATAGCTGAATGCCCTTCCTAATACAGTCTACTTTACAGCATAAAATGTGTGCATTTCATCATGCCTGAAGTAATGTACTGGGATAGCTGGTACATAATAGTAAAACCTTAGTAATGAAGGAATAAAACATAGGTCAATGAAGAAGGGTGTGGGCATGGGACTCACAAGCTATATTTTTTTTATATACAAACGTTAATATGATATGCAAAAGCCATGAAAATATGTCAACAAACAGAACCAATGCCAGGGTATACAGTGACCTGGCTGGCCATATGTTGTGCATTCCTCCTTTACCAGTTACGACTGTTTCATGAGTACAACTAAGAATGGCAATCTTTAGTATATGGTCTTACAATATTGTATCAGTAGTTCAGCAAGTTGTTGTCATCATCGTTTTTGTTGCTGTAGTCACTGTTGTTTAACCCTTTTGTTACCAACCCGGCTGAAACTGGCTCTGGCTCTGAGTACAAATGTCTTGTTTTCATAAGTTTTGAATTAAAATCTTCCACCAAACCTCAGTCAGAATTTATGTTCCTAACACTAGCTAAATGATAACTAAGTTATTTTACTAAATTCTTTGTTATATTTAAAATTAATTGAAAGAAACACAGAGCATCACAAAATAAATACAGTAACAAAAGGGTTGATGTCTATTTTTCCATGCTTGCATGGATTGGATGGAGTTTTTTGAGGTAGATTTTCTGTTGTCAGATTTCAATTCCTGTTGTCAACTCTCACCTGTTTCCATGTAAAATAATATTTCCTCATTGCCAGACTTTTATTTACAGAATATTGGAAATGAATGACGCTGCTTGTATAATAATGACAATCATTTTACAACTACCAAGTAATAACAAGACAAGAAAATGCAACATGCAAACATTCGCTCTCTCTCTCTCTCTCTCTCTC
>NC_068990.1:73148895-73150594 GCF_001194135.2 Octopus bimaculoides
ACACACACACACACACACACACACACACACACACACACAGGGCTGGATTAGTCGAAGATTTTGCAGGTCCATTATTGTAAAAGAGAGCTCAATAGTTTTAAAAGAACTCTACTTGATTAAAAACAAAAATTATAAATTATTTAATCTCTATTACTTGTTTCATCTCTGTTATTTCCTTTCAGTCATTAGATTGCAACCATGTTGAAGCAGAAACTTAATTTCTTTTTGCATGGTGGCTGCTGGGACATGAGGTGGAGTGTGACAATGACAGCAAAGGTGATGGGGGATCACATGCTGACAGGCGAGGTGGTGGCAGCAATGGTAGCAGTGGTAGCATATCCAGGGCTCACTGGCCATGTAGGGTAAGAGGCATGTACCCACGCCAGCAATCTCTAAACAGAAGAGAGCGATGAGAACTATCCTGTCCCAGAGCTACCTCATTCCTTCAGCAAAAAGTTTTTTAATCCAAACTTTAGGGTTCTCTGAGTCAATGAGCCCCCACTCCAATGGTTGGTAGCCCTCAATGCTTGGAAACCCTCCATGCTGTAAGGCCCTTGTCATGGCCCCTATTAGCTCATGCATAAGCCTGTCCCTGCATGCACTGCAGTTAACATTCTTAATTACACCAAGACCAAGGAAATGAAAGGCTGTTAATGTTTTTCTGGAAGTTGATGACTTCCAGGGCAGGGTGAAGTAGAGCATTTTAATGATTTTATATATTTATTTACTTACATTTATAAATGCCGCTGTGGCTGTGTGGTAAGAAGCTTGTTTCCCAACCACATGGTTCCCAGTTCAGTCCCACTACCTGGCACCATGGGCAAGTATCTTCTACTATAGCCTCAGGCCAACCAAAGCCTTGTGAGTGGATTTGGTAGATGTAAACTGAAAGAAGCTCACCACATATAATATATATATGTGTGCGTGTGTTATTTTGTGTTTGTCCCCTGCCGCTGCTTGACAACTGGCAGTGATGTGTTTACAACCCCATAACTTAGCATAGCAGGCTTAGAAAAATAAGTAATGGGATTGATTCATCTGACTAAAAATTCTTTAAGGCGGTGCCCCAGCATAGCCTCAGTCAAATGACAGAAAGATATAAAAGATATATATATATATATTTTTTAGTTTGGTCCAGGGAAAAGGTTGTGCTATTGGCTTTCACAGGCCTTCCATGATAGGTGAGACAGATGCAGTTAATGTCTATGTTAATTAGATCTAGGTTGATATTAGTAACAAGTATTGTATAAGGGGCCTGTAACTTTTTCTGATGCAAAATCTGATCGAAAGGTATCCAACAATGGGTGATTTCCTAAATTAGTACCATTTTGATTGAGACAATAAGAGATGTGACTTCCATAATTTTTCCATAAGCATTAACAGAATAAGAGAAATTGTAATGACTGAGAATTAAAAGTACATTGTAGACATGTTAGTTTTGGGAAATTGCCACACCCACACACACACGTACGCCATGCATAATAATCTATAATACAAGATATATAATACAAAAAACATCATAGTTCAAGTGTGGTAGTAGCATTATACTTGAATGTAAAAAAAAGTACTAAAAAGATGGATAACAAGACAGAGCACATTACTGTTTATTTCAATGAAAAAAAAAGTGAAGTTTTTCAAGATTACATATGTTTTTTAAGTAAGTATGTATGTATGTATATATATATATAACTAAAATTAT
>NC_068990.1:73150666-73155253 GCF_001194135.2 Octopus bimaculoides
ATATATATATATATATATACATGTAAAATCATATTTTTGTTTATTATATAGACAGCACTGTGAAGTGCTCAGGTAGACAACCTGAAACGTTAGATATGTATATTATATTTAAAAGGAGAATTCAGGTAGGTTCAACAATTTAGAATAATAATACAACATATACTCAGCCATAAAACTGGTGTATGCAAATTATAAAATACATTTAATGTATCACATTAAAATATTAAAAAATATTAAGAATTTACAGATACATAAATATATAAAAATAGAATAGACATTTATGGGTAGAAAAACTATACTGATATATAAAGATATATTAGCGTCTTAAGAGGTCTATATGGAAGATGTCTGACTTACAAATTAAGAGCGTTGTGAAAAAGATATAAAAAATATAAAAGTGTAAATCCTCTCAAAAAGGTGAATAAAGAAATGCTTAAGCAACCAGCAGGAAGGTAAAGTTTCCAACGATTAGATGGTGGTACTGTAATTTCAAGAATTAAGCGGTGATACTCCAACAGCGGTTTCAAGGGTACAGTAATCCATATGAATAAAAGATATTCCCATCCAAATTTTAGACACTGCATCCTTCATCAGCGAGAATGTATTAGTTAAGAATTTACATCTCACATACTGTCAAAATGAGTAAATGTGTTTGGTTTTATAACGAGCTTTATGTGTTAGCAGGAAGAGGAAATGTAATAGCAAGAATTGTGGGAAGTAAATTTAGAAAATATGGTAGATTATAAGCGAGTAATTCTTCACTAAAAGGAAGCTGAGAGAGGGGTGCGAGTATAAATATTAGGTGGAATGTAGCTAATTATAGAGTTCAATGATCAATCTATCCAGATTGATCAAAATGCTTAAATGTTGAATGGTATCTATGTTTACAAGAGTACAAAGCATAAAAGAACTTATTCAATAATGTAGAGTTATATCAACAGAAAATGTTTATAGATTCTTTAATACATAATTTACATATACATGTAATTGTATTATATGGAGGGGTTTCTGCTATTATAGACCAACATAATGAATATTGTATATTCTTTAGCTTAAGTTTGTGATTATGTGTGGCAAGCATTGTTGTAAGTTTATATTTTAAGTTAATAAAAGAATTCAAATGAGCCCTATAGTGATACCTAAAATCAGTAGTACTTCCTATGTAAACCCTTTCCATATGTGTGGCAGGTATCTCTACACTACACTTATAAACAATATTTCTATGCAGACAGGATCCAACAAGTGGGCATGAGTCCAGGATGTGATAATTACATGTTTTTCTCCTTGTTTCAACATTAATCTTTCATTTAACTGAAGTTAGAGCACCCTCAACTCGTAGGGAGTGGCCTGGCATATCATTTTTATTAGAACTAGTATGAGTTTTTGAGTTACGGGGTGCAATATAAGGATTTGTGTTGGTAGACTTCTTAAGTCTAAGTTTGGGTATATTAATGGAGGCTATAATCGATCCTAAATTTGGTGTGGTGGAATACGAGAGTTTCACAGATGACTTGATGATGCTAATATATCTTTATACATCAGTATAGTTTAGTGTCCATATTCCATGCTAGCATGAGTCGGACGGTTTGACAGGAGCCAGTCAAGTAGAAGACTACCCCAGGCTACTGTGTTTGTTTTATGGCTGGATGTACTTCCTATGCATGTATGTATGTTTTGCGTTCTTGTCCCATTTTGTATTTTATATATATATATATATATATATATATATATATATATATATATATATATAGCAGCATACATACACTTTGGTCTCTTATATGTAAGTATGTATTTATCTAAATCTTGTATGACTCTATTTTTCCTTTTATTCTTTCCTTCTTTCTATCAGCACTTTCACGCTTACTTTGTTCATTCTACACTTCGTTCTTTCCTTACTCCTCTCTCACATGTCCTTGCTTTCTCTTCATGCTCACTTTCCCTCCTCTTTCACTTCACTGTGTCTCTGTCATTTATTCTCGCCCCTCCTTATTTCTTGCACGTTAATTTTACGAGCAGGCTGTTCCGTTGATCGGATCAACTGGAACCCTTGACGTCGTAAGCGACGGAGTGCCAGCAAAATTCAGCTGTAGAAACCATGCAAAATCAGGCAGTAGTGTTTGGCACAGTCTTGTAGCTAACTAGTTCCTATCAAGCTGTCCAACCCATGCCAGCATGGAAAATGGACCTTAAATGATGATAATGATGATGATAATGATGATGATATATATATATATTTGTGTGTGTGTGTGTGTGTGTGTGTGTGTGTGTGTGTACACAACTTTTGTAAGTTCCTTGTTGACTTATACTAATTCAAACCCTTTAGCAATTGGTTTTGCTTTGTAAATTGTTTACAAGTGCATATTCCATTTTGTAGGTGCTTTTTCTGCACAGTATTGATAATTCAGGCTGTGTATAAACAACCATACACACAATTTGAAAACTCTATACAAAATTCTTCACTGATGAAGTCTTTAAGTACATGCTGATGTTTGGTTGACTGACAATCGTATTGTCTAGAGATTCGCTATGGCTGGTAGATATATTATTTCTAGTTAATTAGATTTTAGTTTTGAGTGTCCCTCCATTTCAGTTAATTAGCAGCTCTGAGCTTGATATTTTTCATTCTTATGAAACACTTGCACAAATTCTTTTACATAATATAATAATTCTCAATATATATGAGAATTATTTGTACACTTGAATTACCCCCCCCCCCCCTACACACACATACACGCATGCAGACATACACACACACACACACACACACACACACACACACACATCACACAGACATACATACACAGAGACACAAAAACACAGACACACGCAGATAAGCACAGACACACACAGAAACACAGGCAGACAGACAGACACAGACACAGACACACACACACACACATACACACAAGCATATACATATGTGTGTGTGTGTATTTATCTGTGTTAGAGTGTCTGTGCATGTGTAAATAGAGACATGTAGATATACATATATCTACATATATATATGTATATATGTGTATGTATATGTATGTGTGTGTGTGTGTAGATTGATGAATACACACACACACACACACACATATATAAGAGACCAAAGTGTACATATGCTGCCATATGTATATAAAAAGGAATACAAAAAATGGGACAAGAACGCAAAACATCCAGACAGATGATACAAAAAAGGGACAAGAAAAAATAAGGACGGGTCATTTGGAGTTTTCTTTCCTCAGTCGAGTTCCAGATTATCTTTGCAATTTCTGCTGGTTATACTCGAGATTGCTCCAATCTGGCCAGCCCCAAGGAAAAACTAAACTAAGAGCACTAGGTTCCTTGAAAGAAAGCAGCGAATGTATCCAAAAGCAAGGACAGAAAAGAAAAATGGAGAAATGGTACACAAATGTAAATGCAAATAACAGGACATTAACAACAGGTGTCTTCCGACTAAGTGTAAAGTAAGTGTGAAGGGACTGATAGACAGAAAGAAAGAATGAAAGAATAAGAGAGTCATACAAAATTTAGATATATATTTATATGTACTTACTAGTGCTATTAGCTTAGTTTTTCCTTGGGCCTGGCCAGATTGGAGCAATCTCGAGTATAACCAGCCGAAATTGCAAAGATAATCTGAAACTTGGCTGAGGAAAGAAAAATCTGACTGATCTGTCCTTGTTTTTTTGTTTCCTTTTTTTGTATCATCTAACTGTCTGAATGTTTTGCATTCTTGTCCCATTTTTTGCATTCCTTTTTATATACATATGACGGTGTAGTACACTTTGGTTTCTTATATGTAAGTACATATATATATATATAAATATATATATATATATATAAATATATATATATATATATATATGACTCTTTTGTATGACTCTTATTCTTTCATTCTTTCTTTCTATCAGCCCCTTTACACTTACTTCGTTCTTTCCACTCTTCTTTCTTTTGTTTCCCCTCTCTCACATTTCCTAGCTTTCTCTTCATTCTCACCTCCCTCCTCTTTCACTTCACTCTGTCCCTTTTCTTTTTTCTCATCCCTCCCTAATTCTTCTATCCCTCAGCCTCTCTCTCTCCCCTCTCGTTCTCTCCTCTCTCTCTCTCCACATGCAGTGTTCGGCCAAACCTGACCTTTCTTTCTTGGTTCGACTATCATCCATGCAACATCTATATTCCTCCCCATGCCTGTCATCTCTTATGTCCCTGCCATAAGGTTTCACTTCCAGACACGCCAGCTTAATTTAATTCGTCCTTAGTCGAAAGACACCTGTTGTTAATATCCTGTTATTTACATTTGTATTTGTGTACCATTTCTCCATTTTTTTTCCGTCCTTGTTTTCATATACATTCACTGCTTTCTTCCAAGGAATCTAATGCTCTTAGCTTAGTTTATCCCTGGGGCTGGCCAGATTGAAGCAATCTCAAGTATAACCAACCAAAATTGCAAAGATAATCTGGAACTCGACTGAGGAAAGAAAACTCCAAATGACCCGTCCTTGTTTTTTCTTGTCCTTTTTTTGTATTATCTGTCTGGACGTGTTGTTGCCCCCTTTTTTTTTTGTATCATCTGTCTGTCTGGATGTTTTGTGTTCTTTTCCC
>NC_068990.1:73157413-73158666 GCF_001194135.2 Octopus bimaculoides
ATATATATATATATATATACATACAGATTTGCGTGTGTGTGTCTGTGTTTCTGTGTTTGTGTGTATCTGAATGTGTGTGTATGTATGTATATAAGTATGTATGTATGAAGAGAGAGAGAGAGACAGTGAGAGAGAAATAAAGAGAAAGACTGGACATTAGAAAGCATTCAATGATTATCATGAAGAGGAGCAGAATAAGTAAAACACAGGGATTTAGCACTGATGGCAGCAAAGAGCCAAACTATAACTACAGACAAATGACAGAGGGTGAATAGAAAAAATCATTTTCAAATATATACTGACTTGTTCATTTGTCTCAACATATGCATCTTCATGCTAGCATAGGGTTCAAGGAGAATTATTTCAGGCAAAATTTTAAGATCACTTTCCTGTCACCAATCCTTAATTATTATTCAAATACGAGCTGTGAAGCACAGAGTGATTGATCATAACATCAACAAGAAATATCAATGTCATCACTGTTTTACTTAAACATTCAGAAGCCCGGAATATCAACATTCAAGCACACTTTTTCACATATATACACACACACAATAGACATCCTGCAGTTTTTTTCGGTTAAGTTCACTCATGAAACATCGGTTGGCCTGAGGTCAAACCTTTTATTGCAGCATCAGCACTAGAGATGTTGGTGTATCTTTGATACCACTAAAAATGTTCTTTGTGCCCTTTATTCTCTCTGTTCAAGTGCCAAGCCATTATGGCACCAACACTGAAGTGGTTGCTTAGTCCCCTACAAGTCTATAATATATATATATATATATATATATGGGCACAGGAGTGGCTGTGTGGTAAGTAGCTTGCTTACCAACCACATGGTTCTGGGTTCAGTCCCACTGTGTGGCACCTTGGGCAAGTGTCTTCACTATAGCCTCGGGCCAACCAGAGCCTTGTGAGTGGATTTGGTAGGCGGAAACTGAAAGAAGCCAGTCGTATATATATATATATATATATATATACATCTTAAATTTGCAGAGGAATCTGTAGTGGGGGAGTTTAGCTCAATATGTCAGAGCATTGTGACACGTAATCACAGAGATGTGAGTTCAAGTCCACAGCTACCCACCTACACTTTTTTCTGCAAAATAGGGGTAGTTTATCTTGTTCAGGCTATATCATTAGCATTATCCAGCGATTGAGAATTTAAAAATCACTTCTTTAACTTTCTAAGAATTCTCAACGCTTCTAAAAGCAAACTTCGTTTGTTTGTTTATGTTTGTCATAATCTGAAT
>NC_068990.1:73158811-73160872 GCF_001194135.2 Octopus bimaculoides
TATATATATGTATGCGTGTGTATATGTTTGTGTGTCTGTGTTTGTACCCCCAACATCGCTTGACAACCGATGCTGGTGAGTTTACGTCCCCCATAACTTAGCGGTTTGGCAAAAGAGACCGATAGAATAAGTACTAGGCTTCCAAAGAATAAGTCCTGGGGTCGATTTGCTTGACTAAAGGCGGTGCTCCAGCATGGCCGCAGTCAAATGACTGAAACAAGTAAGTAAATAGTATATATATAATTGAAATTTATAGAAAAACAAAAGACGAAGAAAGATGTATGAACAACAAGCAAGTGTATTTGTTTGATGCTCGGGAAAAATGAAAAAGTCTTTTATGTTTTGAGCCTACGCTCTTCAACAGAAAGTAATAAGAGGAAATAAACAGAAAGAGAATGAAAAAGACTTGTAGCGTTCAGTTGTCCAACATGTCTATATATAGACAGAGAGAAAGAAAGGCACACATACATCACAAACATGCATACACACATATATACAGCTATCCATATAGATCATCATCATCATTATTTAGCATCTGCTTTCCATGCTGGCACGTTTTAGATGGCTGGATTGAAACTGTTAAGCTGGAGACCTGCATCAGGTTCCAATCTGATTTGGCTTGGTTTCTATGGCTGGATGCCCTTCCTAATGCCAACAACTCCAAGAGTGTAATGGGTGTTTTTTACATGCCACCAGCATGGGAGCCAGTTACGTGAAACCAAATATATAGTGATATATATGCACGCAAATATATACACAAATATATAGTGATACAGAAACACAGACTCTAACAGGAACGATTGCAGTAAAAACTTATATAGTTTGTACAAAGACTTTAAAGTACACACACACACACTCACACACACATGCATACACACACTTACATACACACACTTACATACACACACACACACTCATACAGGTACACACACTCACACACGTGTGTGCATACATGCATACACACACACCCACACACATCCACACATACTCACACACGCTTGCATGAATGCACGCACACACACACACACAGACTCAAAGAGCAACAGAGTTTTTTTGTTCATGATGGAAATAACTGTAATTATTTTGTAGTAAGGAAATCAGTAAATGGATGACTCATGTATAAATAAAGTATTTTCTGAAATCACTATAGTTGTGGATGCCAATATAATTAGCAGCACCAGTTGGTACTTCAGTCAGACATAGCATTTTGGTAGTTCTTCAACAGGTAAAAATATCCATGGAGGGAGAGTGGAGTAAATAGCTTCAAATGGAAAACTAATGTGCAACTAGAAAATATCTCATAGTAAAAAAAAAGACTAAAATAAAAGCAGGAAAAAAATACAGATAAAAAATCCTGACTGTATTTTTGTATTTTCATGTTCTTTGTGTGAAATTTTTTTTATCGATGTTCTTTCTTCCTTTTTTCTTGCTTTTCTTGCTATTTTTTGTTAATTTTTTTTCTTTTAGAAATTAAATAATTTTTTCTTTTTAGATAAGAAAGAGAAAAGCATGGTTTTTTTTTTGCATCTGATTTAGAAGGAAGAAAAGAAATAAGAGGAAGAAATAAATGAATGAGGTATAAATAAAAACAGGTAAACAGAGAGGGGCAAGAAAAAATAGGCATATGTGTGTGTATGTGTGTGTGTGTGTGTATGTGTATGTACAGATACACTTACATATATATACACACATATATATATACATACAAACACATGTGTGTGTATTTGAATGTATATATATATATATACATATATATATATATATATATATACTTTGATAGAAATGGTAAGACAACAAAAGAATGAAAAAGACCTCGATATTATGTAAATAGAGGAATTTATTTGTAAATATAATATGTGACAATTATTCCGTAGCCATGATAAAAGCCCGAGTTTCAGATGTCGGGGTGGAAACCCATGCTGCCATCTCTTGTCCTGATAACTGAAAAGATGACAGTGTGGGTTTCCACCCCGACATCTGAAACTCAGAGTTTTATCATGGCTACCAAATAATTGTCACATATTATATTTACAGATATACATACATACATACATATATATA
>NC_068990.1:73161149-73162091 GCF_001194135.2 Octopus bimaculoides
ATATTAGGGAATAACAAGTATTCCAGGTTATCAGGAAGTTTACAAATTTACACTTTTCTCCTGAAATGTAAAAAGTATATTTTATAATATTATTATTGCAAATTTCGGATATTTACCAATAGATAAGCAACTTCTATTTCAGGATAACTCCATGGAATGGTATATGCAGAGAAAATAAAATCAAATAAAATAATTAAAATAATATAAAATAAAATTAGTTAAGTAAATATATCTTACCTGTCATTAATCTGTGGGGAAAGAAGGTAGTACAAGTAATTGCTACACGTGTTTCTGCGCTGGTGGGGTGTCTATTAAGGCTATACTTTATACATAGATCCACCAGTGCGTCCTCAGGCTATGTATATTATTATTATGTACGGGTAAACGTTAAAAATTATATTAAAATAAAAATTACAAATATATTTTAAAATATTAAATACTTAAAGTACATTTAAGATATATATTGAAAATGCTCTACCTAAGGAAATTTTAACGATTAAATTAGAAACATATCAAATCTTATAATATATCTAAATAAATATTATAGAAATTATATTAATTATAATAATTTAGTGTAAAATATACTCCTATCAATACTAATATAATAAAACATATAATAAAACAACATGGTGGTGTACTGGACAGAATTAGCATAGAAATCCTGTCTAGACACCCCGGTGACGCATCGTTGCGGCAAATACAGGAGTCGGTCCTCATAACTGAAATGCAACCAGTTTTGAACACCAAATACACGTAGATGAGGGCCTTACAATTGCCCATGCTCGCATGTGTTGTTCACACATATGATGCGGAATATGAACGTAAATAAATAAATTTAAATTTAAAAAAAAAAGTCTCTATCTGATCTGATATAAACGAAATTGTTACAAACACACATATGGACGCACATACTTACATATAAGCACGAACACATAAGTGCAT
>NC_068990.1:73163135-73166188 GCF_001194135.2 Octopus bimaculoides
TGTTCCCACCAGTTTTTATCATGGGGCAAGTCCAGGTTTTTGCATATTACCCAGTGAATATATTGTGCAGCTCTATCATGCCTGTTGAGATACTCTGTAGGCGCAAGCAGACTGCACATGGAGACAATATGATCGATGGTCTCATTTTGTTGTTGGCATATACGACATAATGGGGAGCTGCCGTTCTTTAATATGTTGGCCTGGTAGTTCTTTGTAGGTAGGCATTGATCTTATTATTATTATTATTATTATTATTATTATTATTATTATTATTATCATTATTATTATTATTATTATTATTATTATTATTATTATTATTGTAATTATTATCATTTTTCATCATTGTCAATGTATTCTTCGTGGGTATATAATATTTATGCTTACCATTTTTATTCGAATTATTTTTAGTATTATCCTGACTGTAATTATTAGTATCATTTTTATTTTGATGTATATTATAATTATGTTTATTTATGTTCTTATATTGTTTATTATCATGATTGGTATTACTTCTATAGTTGGTTTGAGAGTTAGGATGATTAATAGTATTATTAGTGGGTCCGTAATTATTAAAGAATTTAATATTTTAATTATAGCCTACTTCCTTTAATGCACTATTAGAGTAAGAGGCATGTTTAATGAAAGTATCAATATCCGAGGATAACATAGAAAGTTTTTTAACTATATTGTCTATTAATGCTTTTTTAACTGAGGTAGGATGGTTACTAAGGGCATTAATGTACTTTAGGCTCTTGTTTAACTTGTGGAATGGGTGGGTTTTATTAGTTATTAAGTTTAGGTTTGCATCTAGGTATTTAACCGCAGAATGTTCTTTCACTATAGAGGTATCTAAACCATAATTCTTAAAGAATTTGTATAATTTTTTCTTTATGTTTTCTAATGATCTATTGGTGCAGTTTCTAGTTATAAGGAGTAGGTCGTCCCTATATAGACCTCCCTCTATATATGGTCGGCTTTTATTCAGTTTTCGTCTACTAAATCCACTCACAAGGCTTCGCTTGGCCTGAGGCTATAGTAGAAGGCACTTGCCCAAGATGCTACACAATGGGACTGAACCCAGAATCATGTTGGAAAGCAAGCTTCTTACCACACATCTATATATAAATAGATAAGCTCCTTTCCTAACTTGGATTGGTCAAGAGATGCCGGCATACATGCATACCTTCTTACATGCACACACACACACACACACAAACACACACAAACACGCATACACACACACACATATGCATACACAGACTCTTGACCAAACCAATAAGGATTGAAAATTGATTAAAACTGCTATTTTTTTCAAAATATGGAGAAACAGATAAATCCGACAGGTTTGTAAGTTTAATGTGTAGGACTTTTATCTATATACATAAAATCCTTTGTCTCTCTGTCTGTTTCCAATGTATTCCCAAATGGCTCAACCAAATCAAATAAAATTTTACATGGTAATAATATCAGACCCCGTGAGTGCCGAAATGTAATTTTTCTGGATTAAAACAATGCAACAGTGGCACTGGTTTCGTATTACTTGTCAAAACTCAAAGAATCAAAGTGAAACAATAACATCTATATTGTAATAAAAGTGAAAGAATAATATCTATATTGTAATGTAACAGATTGTTTCACTTTTATATTTTTACTTTTAATTCTAACCACGGCGACGATGACGTCATATTTTGTATATAACTGTATCTGTCTGTGAATGTATGCGATTGAGTTTATGAGAGTGTATATGTCTCACAGTGTGTGTGTCTTTCTGCATTAGGTACGTTATTAAACATAATATATGTTTCACTTTTATAGTTTATCTGACCAATGAAACAGCCTGCTTGTGAAATTAACATGCACGGGGGTTGAGTACTCCATTGTCATGCATACACTTAATGTAGTTCCCAGGGAGATTCAGCGTGAGAGGCTGGCCATTTGAAATACAGGTACTACTCATTTTGGCCAGCTGAATGCACTAACATGAAACGAAGTGTCTTGCTTGAGTAATATATATATATTAACCAGCATATTCAACTGAAGTTGGATGTATTGTTTAGAATGCTTTAATCTGCAATAAATGTCTTGAGATGTAGGTCGGATGTGCTAATTAATATTCATTAGAAAAGCTATTTGTGTCTCTAATAGTTAATATGGAACATGGACATTAAATGATGATGATGCTGATGATTTATATACATACAGCAGCATATGTACAATTTTGCTCACCTTGTAAGTATGTATCTCAATTCTGTATGACTCTTTTCTTCTTTCTTTTAGTCCTCTCATAATTTCTTTTTTCTTTCCTTTATTCTTTTTCTCACTTGCCCTCTCTCACAACTCTTGGCCTTCTCTTTCTTTAATCTCTCCACTTTCCCTCCTTGTTTATCTCCATTGTGCCCTTCTCTATGTCCCTTTGATTTCCTCTTTTTCTCATTCTTTCCCTAATTCTTCAATCCCTCTGCCCCTATCTCTCTCCTTTCCTTCCAAAAGACCGGTGTTCAGCCAAGCATGATTTTTCTTTCTTGGCTCGACTGCTGGCTGTGAAGCATCTCTTAGATTCCTGTCTCATGACTTTCATCTCTTATGTTCCTCTCTGTTCCTGCCTCAAGGCTTCCACTCCATATGCACCAGCTCAATTTGCTTTGTCTCTATTAGTCAAAAGACACCTGTTGCTATTTTCTTGTTGTTTGTATTTGTAATTGTGTAACATTTTCTGTGTTTGTTTTGTCTTTGTTGTTGTACACATTCACTTGCTTTCTCCCCCAAAATTTAAAGCTCTTAGCTTAGATTTTTGGGGGCCATCGAGATTTGAACAGTCTCAAGTTTAACTGGCTGAAACTGTAAGGATGATCTGTAAACTTGACTGATGAGAGAAGGCTGTGAATGACGTGTCCTTGTTTTTTTTCCTGTCTGACTTTGTATTCTCTATCTGTCCAGATGCTTTATTGACGTCTGTTGTATCCTTGTTCCATTTTTGGGATTAATATATACATATAGTAGTGTATGTATACTCTTTCACACCTTGTAAGTAAGTATATATATATGTATATATA
>NC_068990.1:73166432-73168932 GCF_001194135.2 Octopus bimaculoides
TATATATATATATATATATATATTGTTGTTGGTGTATTTGGATCCCTGTAACCTAGCAGTTCAGCAAAACAGGCTAATAGAATAAGTATCAGGCTTTAAAAAAGTACTAGGGTTGATTCATTTGACTAAAAATTTTTCAAGGCACTATATATATGTTAATTGAAGTGTACAGTATTATATATGCATCATGGCTGATCTTACCAATTGATTTCATACTGGGGGTTTCACAGATTGTTATGTAACCCTATACTCTTCAGAGGCAGCCATTTTGGAATGAAATATGGCAACTGAATAGTAAGTAGTCACCATATTTCATTCCAAAACTGCTCCCCCTGAAGAGCACTGGGTTACATAATTGGACTGTTACCTAACATTCCGTTGAACCCTTAGCATGAGACTGATTAGTAAGATCAGCGATGATGGATAAATAATATTGATATAGCCACTCTACTGACAGATATATGAGTACATTTTTTCTTGATTTATGGACTCTTAGATGAGTTACTAATACATATGCATACATACATACATACATACATCATCATCATCATCATACATACATACATATATATATATATATATATATATATATATATATATATATATATATATATAGGAATGCAAAACTGGGACAAGAACGCAAAACATCCAGACAGATGATACAAAAGAGGGACAAGAAAAAACACGGATAAGTCATTTGAAGTTTTCTTTCTTCAGTCAAGTTCCAGATTATCTTTGCAATTTCTGCTGGTTATACTCGAGATTGCTCCAATCTGGCCAGCTCTAAGGAAAAACTAAGTTAAGAGCACTAGATTCCTTGGAAGAAAGCAGTGAATGTATCCAAAAACAAGGACAGAAAAAAAAATGGAGAAATGGTACACAAATACAAATGTAAATAACAGGATATTAACAACAGGTGTCTTTCGACTAAGGACGAATTAAATTAAGCTGGCGTGTCTGGAAGTGAAACCTTATGGCAGGGACATACGAGATGACAGGCATGGGGAGGAATATAGATGTTGCACGGATGGTAGTCGAACCAAGAAAGAAAGGTCAGTCTTGGTCGAACACCTGTCACGTGGAGAGAGAGAGAAGAGAGATAGAAGCAGAGGGACAGAAGAATTAGGGAGGGACGAGAAAAAAGAAAAGGGACAGAGTGAAGGAAAAGAGGAGGGAAGGTGAGAATGAAGAGAAAGCTAGGAAATGTTAGAGAGGGGGAACGAAAGAAAGAAGAGTGGAAATAACAAAGTGTGAAGGAGCTGATAGAAAGAAAGAAAGAACAAAAGAATAAGAGGGTCATACAAAATTTATATATATATATTTACATATATATATATATATATATATGTACTTACATATAAGAGACCAAAGTGTACAATCCACACACACATACATAATGGGTTTTAATACAGTTTCAGACTTTCCTTTGTTAAATATTGGTCATCCAAAAGCTACTGCAGAAGACAGTTGTCAAAGATGCATTGAAACTGAACTGGAAACCTCACGATTGCAAAGCAAATTTAATAACTGAATGGCTATGCCTGTGTTTTTAAGTATAAATTCACTCAGTAAAATATACACTAGTGTTAAAATTACAAGAAGTTTACAGAGTAAAAAACTGCATAAATGTCATATTATGAGAAAGTTATGATGTGATTGTATGTAATATGTTGAGTTGAGGAAGAACAAACTATTAGTTTTTATTTTTCCTGTTTGTTTTACATTCTTTCTCCCCCTGAAGTCCATTGATTGATGGTGTTCTACATTTTCATATTGGGTTTTCAAGTACCAGTTTGTCAGACAACATAAATCATTTTATATGAATATTTAGGAAAAACTTCAGCAATATTAGACTAAGTTGTTCACAATCACACTATGTTTTAAAGTTATCCAAATTTAACACTTTTGCTTGGATTTGTTTCTGCGCAACACAACTACACTACCAATCGTGATTGTATGTATGGTGAACCAGCTAATGAAATTTCTCTGAAATGTAGTTACTGTTCTTATTGCCATTGTTGTTTCTGCTGTTTAGCCCCAAATCAGACCTGTTTGAGCAAACTTAGAAATAAAAGCATTTGAGCGAGGGTTGCAATCAACCTGTTTTGTTTAAGGATCTGTGCATTTAACACTGGATTATCATCGATAAGGGGATGTATATCTTCAATACACATCTCCTTTCCTTTTAAAAATAGGGGTGGGCTGGGATTTCATGATGATTTAGATACTATTTTTGTGGTTTTGTGACAGTAGAGAAGCTTGCTTACTAAATAAATCATTTGCTTTTCCAAGGTGTGATTATTGCTAGTTGAAAGCTATTAATTATAGAAATACTTACTATTAAATTAAAAAAAAGTTTTGGTTCTTATTAATGTTCTGTTCAATAAATTTATATTAGCTAGAAAGTCATTTTTTTTTTGAAAAAAAAAAAGGAGAACTCCTACCAAGCTACTACTTACATGATCATTGGTTGTACTGACTAAAGATAAAATTATATTTT
>NC_068990.1:73170722-73173607 GCF_001194135.2 Octopus bimaculoides
ATATATATATATATATATATATATATATATATATATATATACACACACACACACACACACACACACACACACACACACACACACATATTTGTATGAACATATATGAAAATGAGATGATAAAGTAATAAATGATTATCTTAATAACTTCATTTTCTAACAGCTGTTTCTGCAATAAAATGCAGTAAACTCATATTGAGTGCTCGAATAACACCAACCTACAACTTCATCAGAAACTTGAACATGTAGTGCAATTTGTTTAACACTTCATTTTGAATCATATGTATATATTTATATATATATATATCAATGCCTAAATAAAATATCTATTTATTTATTTATTAAATATAATGATATAAATTATTTACATGTTTTTAGGTAACAAAACAATTTATTGAGATATTTGAATTTTCTTATTGTTAAATAATTTCATCAAAGTATTTCTCTGTCATTTATGACTTTATACACTCTTTGTCATTTTCCTCATCAGCCTCAGTGTTTCACTGGTACTTAACTTATTGACTCCCAATAAGTCACTAGTAGTCAAGCATCCATCATTGACAAGACCATAGAAGGTTGAAGCCTCAGTGCTAGATGTGGCAGGGATTTATTTATCTCTCTTCTAGTGATATAGACAAGAGTGTGTTTTGCATCAAAAACCAATATGAGAATTTCCCTCATGGTACCTACCACATTATAGTTTGTTCTAACAGAGCATCCGCGTTTGAGTGGGGATAAATATTATAAATATTATCTCTGTCACTAATATATATTTTTTAACAAGCACACCGGTTAATTGTGACACCAGTGCTTGGTTTTGCACTGTTATTCTATATGTCACTGGCAAGGAGATGAATTGCTGCTATCTCTAGCAGTCAGTATCTATCACTGACTAAACCAAAGAAGATCAGAATCATGTGATCATGTGATCTGGTGATTTTTAAGCATGCATTTTGCACCAAAAGCCAATATGAGAGTTTTTCTCAGGTATCTGCCACAGAGCATCCATATTTAAATGGGGATTAATATTATCTCACGGTATTAATATTACCTCTGTTGCTAATATGTATTCATAATTATTTTTGTAGAACCCCTTATGATCTCTTGTGGAACTTCAAAATTCTAGAAAACCCTAGTTGGGAAACATTGTTTTATAGCTTCTAGTTCTCAGTCTTTTATTCTTTCATTTGTTTTAGTCATGTGACTATGACCGTACTGGAGCACGACCTTGATGCATTTTAGTTGAACTAATCGACTCCAAAGCTTAGTTTTTAAACCTAGTACTTATTCTATCAGTCTCTTTTGCTGAACTGCTAAGTTATGAGAATATAAACATACCAACACCAGTTGTCAAACAGTGACGGTGGGGGTGTGTGATAAATATAAACACACATAGACATAGACATAGACATATACATATATACATATATATATGTATATATATATATATATATATATATATATATATATATATATATATATATATATATATATATATATGATGGGCTCCTTTCAGTTTCTGTCAACCAAATCCACTCACAAGGCTTTGGTTGGCCTGAGGCTATAGTAGAAAACACTTGCCCAAGATGCCATGCAGTGGGACTGAAATTGGAACCATGTGGTCGGGAAGCAAGCTTCGTACTATACAGCCATACCTGCAACCATATATTATTTCTCCACCCTTGCTCTTCTATCATTACTAGAATGGCCTCTGTTTCTCTGAAATACTGAACTGCATATTATTTAGACCCACCCAACACATTTACCACTCTTCAAATATGTCTCAATTTCCAGAACCCTACAACAGGATGCAGTTTAAAGTCAGACCTAAGACAATGTGTGAGTACCACACAAATTCTGAACAACTTTAGTAAATTTCTTAAACTAAAACAAGGAATTTTTAAAGAACACAAAAAAAGTTCACAGCAAAAGAAAAAAATAGTAACAAATATTTTTTAACCTTGATTTTCATATCCATATATCAAAGTAGAAATGCTGTGGTTGTTTGAACAATATTCTAGCAATACCAGAAAATCAAACGATTACCTGCCGAACTGCTGTACTCTTTGGACACATTCACCAAGCAATCCTAACTGAGAGAAGGACTGCACATTTTTAAGCTAGCTTAACTCTGATACGTTACTGGCATATGCCATTGACTAAACTGAGGAAGATTGGAATCATGTTATCTGGTGTTCTCGGTGCTGAAGGCAGCAGGGATTTATTTCCCCTCTAGTGATATAAACAAGCATGCATTATGCACCAAAAGCCAATATGAGAGTTTCTCTCAGATATCTGGCACAGAACATCCATGTGGTCAAATAGATCTCAACTTGAATATCAACTATATTCATTGTACAAGGTCCTGTGAAAATGAAGGGCAATCTGATCTGATTAATTCATTAAAAAAAAAAAAATGAATGTTGTTGTCAAGAATTTACTATATTTTTCCTTTTTACTGTTTGTTTTAGGGTGACATGTGAATAATTCAAGAGTGATTTCTTTGTTAAGTTGCAATGCAGAGTCCAAGCCCTTCATCCTTCCATAAATGTGTAGGAGGCAAAACAGTGACACAGACAAGGGGCATTGGTGGTGGAGATGGGAATAAGTGGGTTGATGGGCTGTCCACATCACCCCTCTCTCCTCTCTCATGTATTCTACCTTGATTCTCAACATGAACACGGAAGGAAGGACTCTGTGGTGACTCACTGACATAATGGATAAAGTGTGAGTTTGTTTCTGCCCACACACACATTTACATACATAATTACATGCATACATATATACATACATACATACATACATACATACATACATACATACATACATACGTACGTACATACATACATACATACATATATATATATATATATATATATATATATATA
>NC_068990.1:73175145-73187882 GCF_001194135.2 Octopus bimaculoides
ATATACACACATATATATATATATATAAACATATATATAGACACCCACACACATATATATATACATATACATATATGCATACATACAAATATACATACATATATGTATATATGTACATATGTACATGCGTATGAGTGTGGTGTAAATGCATGTGTATGCGGAGAAATCGGTACTTACTTAGATATCTTTAAGCTATCTTTTTAACCTATGACATTTATATGAGTTAGAAGGGAAGGCAGTTAAAGGGTGTACATAATGAAAGTCTGTGAGTCATCTACTTAACATTCAAATAGGGGAGAAAATATTTAAAAGTGAAGTAGAAATTCTAAATAACAGTTCTGTTTGTCCAGCTGACATTCAAGAAATAATCAGAAGACATTCAGCCTTTTCTTTTGTATTATTATCACCATCACCATCATCATTATTATTATTATTTTTATTATTATTATTATTGTTGTTGTTATTATTATTATTGTTGTTGTTATTATTATTATTATTATTATTATTATTATTATTATTATTATTATTATTGATGCTATATAAAAATTAATATGAAAAACTATAAAACAACAAAATAAAGACAGAAATGTGTCTATCTATGGATGGTAAAAAAATAAAAAATAAAAAGAATAAATGAAAGTCTTTTAGATTGATAGATAATGGGAAAAAACTGCAGGAGATAGGGTATGAAATAACAACATATTCATATTCTGCTCTGTGGCTTTTATGCCATCATCTCTTTGTATCATGGCCTTTTTTTCCTTTTTCTTTTTTGCTTTTTTAAACTACATATCTAATTGTGCCAATCAGATAATATCGTCAATAGGTGAAACATTAGCCACCGATATAGACTTAGACGGATGTTTTAAAAGAAGGAGACACTCATTGAAATAACACCGAAAATGCATCTTTTTTTCTGTAATAAATGTACGTCTTGTCGTTGTTGTCGTTGTTGTTATTGTTCTTAACAATAAAATGTATTAATATTTATTTCATATCAACTAGATTTGCATGTGTGCACAAGTATATGATATATGTGTTTGTATATGTGTGTGTGCGTGCATGTGTGTGTGTACGTATGCGTGTATGTATATATGCATATACACACGCACACATACATATTGTATGTATATATATTTGTGTAATATATACATGTATATATAAATAATATATACAAATATATGTGTGTACATATATGTATGTATACATGCATATGCTCATATATAATTTGTATTATATATATATATATATATATATATATATATATACACTAGCTGATGTACCTGATAATTCTCAGGAAAGCAGGGCTTATCCTTTGGTTCCATTCTCATAGTTGTTTTGCTAATCCAATAGCAACAATACAAAGTATATAGCCTTTAAAATGGTTTTTGTGCATTTACAGAAAATACCGAACAGTCTTACACAGGATCTTGTTTTTAGTAATTCCCAATAAGTTATGAATACCCAAATTGTGAAGTCAGTTATGTAATAACATGAAATTAGTTACCTGATAGTAAGAATTCAAATAAAGTAGCCCCCAAAAGGGGTTTAATGTGTTCCTAGGGTATATAGATCATAGGAGGAAATACTCATAAGATATATAAACTAAAATTGTGAAGCATGTTATGCAATAACATACATACATACATATATGAATAATTATTCTCTCTCTCGGTTTTTCTCTATCAATCACTCACACATTCACTCACTACAAAAACTGAATAGAAAATTTCAGTTATCTCTCTTTCTCTTTCTTTCTCTCTCTCTCTCATATACACACACACCATCAACATTACTCTCTCTGTTTCGCACACCCCATCAAACATACACACACACAGACATACGCATGCATATTGTTTCTTCCGTCACACGCAAACTTCAAAAGAAGTTCAGTCAAAAAACTGTCCATGTCTCTTCATTAGACGCCAACTTCAAAAGATCCCCTTTCCCCAAAACATTAAAAAAATATTTTCACTTGTCCAGCCATTGATCGAGAGATAAAACTCTAACAAACTCCTGTTGACTACAAAACTCGTGCCAAATTAGCCGCAAAACATATACACACACACGTCCATTTCATGTCTTTCGCTTTCTCTATGATTATACACATGTCCAATACAATAGATCTCACATACATTTTCGTCTTCAACAGGTATGTATCTATTCTGTAATATAAATTGTTATTCTATAAGCATATAACAATTACTTATTCCATACTCCTTCAAGGCAATCTCCGGAACTTTCCAAGCAATCTTCGGAACTCTCCAGGTAATCTACGGAATTCCCCAGGAAGTCGATCTTAAACCCTCGGAACTTTCCAGGAAATCCTCGGAATTTCCAGGAAATACTCGGAATTTCTCAAGAAGTTGTTCTTAAATTCCAGGAACTTTCCAGAAAATCCTCGGAATTTTCCAAGAAGTTGGTCTTAAATCTTCGGAACTTTTCAGGCATAACGCGGAACTTTCCAGGAAGTCGTCTTAAAACATCGAAAATTTCCAGGCAACACCCGAACTTTCCAGGCAATCATCGGAATTCCCAGGAAGTAGAACTTAAATAACCGGAACTTTCCAGGCAACGATCGGAATTTTCCAGGACGTCGACCTTAAATCCTCGGAACTTTCCAGGAAATGCTAGGAATTGCCCAGGTAGTTGGTCTTAAGACATCAGAACTTTCCAGGAAACCATCGGAACTTTCCAGACAACCCTCGGAACTTTCCAGGAAGTCGTTCTTAAATAATCGGAACTTTCCAGATAATCCTCGGAACTTTCCAGGAAATCGAACTTAAATCCTCGGAAATTGCCAGGAAGTCGATTTTAAATCTTAGGGACTTTCCAGGCAGACTCGGGATTTTCAGGAAGTCGATCTTAAATCGATCTTTAATCATCGGAACGTTCTAGGCAATCATCGGAACTTTCCAGGAAATCCTCTGAAATTTCCAGGAATTTGGTCTTAAACCCTCGGAGCTTTCAAGGAAAACCTCGGAACTTTCCAGACAATCCTCGGAATTTTCCAGGAAGCCGAGTTTAAATCATCGGAACTTTCCAGACAATCCTCGGAGCTTTTCAGGAAGTCGAACTTAAATCATCGGAAATCTCTAAGCAAAGCACGGAACATTCCAGGCAATCCCGGAACTTTCCAGGCAATCCCCGGAACTTTCCAGGAAATAATCGGAACTTTCCAGGAAATCGTTCTTAAATCATTGGAAATCTCCAGCAAATCGAACTTACATCCTCGGAACTCTCTAGGAAATCCTCTAGACTTTCCAAGCAATCCTCGGAATTTTCCAGGCAGCCTCGGGATATTCCAGGAAGTTGATCTTAAATCATCGGAACTTTCCAGGAAGTCGATCTTAAATCCTCGGAACTTTCCAGGAAACCTCGGAATTTTTCAGGAAGTTGATCTCAAATCCTCAGAATTTTCAGGAAATTGTTGGATTTTTCCAGGAAGTTGATCTTAAAGACCACTACTGAGCATTTTCTTTGTAAAACGCCACGAATGCCTGTGGATGAGGTTATTTCACTAGCAGTCGACTTCACCTGCAGGTTCATTTCATGTCCATAGCTTCCATGTTCTTTGTGATGTCCTCCAACTTAAGCAGGCGTTTGCTGAATTCTCCAGAATTCTCAAAGAATATGTATATGTTTGTATGTGTGTGCATGTGTGTGGGTTTGTATATTTGTGTGTGTGTGTGTATGTATGTGTGCATATGTGTGTTTGTATGTCTTTACTGACCAATATCCCTTTGTGCTAATCATCTTTTAACCTTTATAAGCTAGTTACTTCTGTCACTAGAATGTGGCCATGGTGGGGTACTGCCTTGAAGGGTTTTAGTTGAATGAATCAACACCAGTACTTTTCCGTTTACCTTTTTTTGCCTAATTCCTATGCTATTGAATTCTTTTGCTGAAACAAATTCTGGTTGTTAAACAGTGATGGGGGACAAATACAAAGACAAATACATAGATATATATATATGTGTGTGTATGGTGGGCTTCTTTCAATTTCCATCAACAAAATCCACTCACAACTCTTTGGTTGGCCTGGGTTGATAACAAAAGACACACTTGCCCAAGGTACCATGCAGTGGGAGTGAACCTGGAATCACGTGGTTGAAAATGTTAAACTTTGTCATTCAATAAATGGAGATTGATAAAGTAACAACTTAACCACACAAGACCAGGTTAGACTAGACAAGATGAGGACAGTCTAAATTATGTATTGGAGTCGTATCTTTAAAGGTAGCACTGTCCCAGCATGGGCGCATTCAGTGAGTATAAAATAATGTAAGAATAAAAGAGTCTACACAAACATGGTTGATTCGACAGCAAAGAGAAGAGAAAAAAAATAAGAAAGCAACGATGAATATTTGAACAAATGTAGCAGAAGGCTGACAAAAATGTAATACAAAATAACTGTTAGATTAGTAAAGAGGAATCTTTAAGTTGGCTACAGAAATTGCATTAACAGCTTTCCAGAAGATGGAAAATATAATATCAGGAAGAATTTTTACTAGACAGCTAAAAAAAAAAAGCATATACGTATATATGTATAGAAGCTTTCAGGTAAATATATAGAATGAGGGAAAAAAAGAAAGAAACAACTGAAGACAAGAAAATGATTATCACTAGAAAAAAAAAAACTGCATCATCTGAACACAAAAATGAACAGAACATTTTGAAGAATTATTAAATATATCAGCCCCATGAAATCTCCTAAGAGAGCTGACATAGATTTGCTTGTAAATTAGAGACGATTGTTTCATGGAAATTGGGATAATCCTTTTATAGAAATTAGAACTGTCATAAATATAAATTGGAACAATTCTTTCATAGAAATTAAAAATGTCATCTAACATCTGGAAAACTGAAATAGTAGTAGGTTCTGAGGACTAAACTGTAGAGGGAAATTCTAGTGCAATTAACTTTCTTAGACAAATCATATCACAGACATTTGCAACATGGCTTATATTAGGGTTGTCTTTGCACATTAATTAATGCTCATTAAAAATAAGTTCTAGCAATATTATACTTGATATATGAAGGTGGTGAGCCAGCAGAATCATTAGCATGCTGGGTAAAATGCTGAGTGGCATTTCGTTCATCTTTACATTGTGAGTTCAAATTCTGCTGAGGTCGACTTTGCTTTGGGGTTGATAAAATAAGTAGCAGCTGTAATTGACTAACCAACCCCCTAAATTTCTGGCCTTGTATCAAAATTTGAAACCAGCATTATACTTGATCTACGAAAATGGCAAGCTGTCAGATTAGCATGCCAGACAAAATGCTTGGTGGTATTGTGTCTGTCTTTACATACTGAGTTCAAATTCTACTGAAGTCAGTTATGCCTTTTATCCTTTTGGGGTTGAAAAAGAAGTACCAGTTAAACGCTGGGGGCCAATGCTATCAACTTACTCATTCCCCCAAATTGCTGGCCTTGTGCCAAAAATTCGAAACCAATGTTATATTTGATATACGCAATTAATTATTTTATGGGGAAAGAAAAGAAATCAATAATTATCGATTCCTGATTAATGATTAAGAAAATTAATGATTAATTATTATGAATGGTCAAGTAGATTTGGTAAAAAATGCTGCTTATTTCTTTTCCTATGGTTTAGTCAAGAGGAATATGCTGCAGCCAAGAGCTTCACAGTCTCTCCCTCTGAGTACATGGCCATGAGATCAGTGTAACAGATACAATCTGATATTGATATGATAGATGCAATGTGATAAATATGTTCAGTTTGAGCATCACCTTCATAATCCCTTACACGGAATATATGGTCATGACCCTCACAGTTCCCCCCCTCTCTCTCTCTCTCAGACTGGTGATAGCATTCATACAGCTAAGGTTCCTTATGTTCAGCCTGTCTATGAATTTTACTGATCCACCTTGCGTAAATGGTTTAATTTCTACAGATGGCGTTCATAGTTCGTCCTATTGAGATTAATGATGTTGTTGCAGCTTGTATTCAGCTTGCCCACAACTGTTACAGGTTCCTTCTTGAAACTGGTGTAATATTTACAGCTGATAGATATTAAACTGGTGTAATATCTATAACTGGTAGATATGACTGGTATAATAATATCTACAGCTGGCAGATGTGGAGGCACAATGGCCCAGTGGTTAGAGCAGCGGACTCGTGGTCGGAGGATCATGGTTTCGATTCCCAGACTGGGCGTTGTGTGCGTAAAGCAGTCTTCTAGCTGGCCAGTTCCTATAAAATCATTCAGCTCATGCAAGCATGGAAGCCTGATGTTAATTGATGATGATAATGAAGATGATGATGATGATGAAGATGAAGATGATGATGATGATGGTGATGAGGATGATGATGAGGATGTGGATGACGACGACGACGATGATGATGATGACGATGATGACGATGATGATGAAAATGAAGATGATAATGAAAATGATGATTATGATGATGAAGATGATGAGGATAATGATGATAGTCTTGTTACAAAATGCATGTTTGGATACATTTGTGTCACATTCCTGACATTAAAGACTTTCATTAGATTTGTCTCATATTCTTTACAGTAAAATCCTTGGATATGTTTGTGTCACAACTCTAAAAAAAAAGTGTTTGGATATATTTATCTCACATTCCTCATTAATGTCTTTTGATATGCTTCTTTCACAATATTGACAATAATGTCTTTGAATACATTTGTCTCATGTTCTTTGAAGTAAAATCTTTGGATATGTTTCTGCTTCATTCTTTACAATAAAGTCATTGAATATATTTGTCTCACATTCTTTGCACTAAAGTCATTGAATATATTTGTGCCATATTTCTGACAATAAATTATTTGATATATTTGTATAATATTCCAGGCAATAAAGATCTTTTTTTAATTTCCTCTAGCTGTTCCTTTAGGTACTTCAAAAGCCCAATGTGTTCTTTGCCAAAATATAAGGTTTTTAAGTATAAAAAAATATCAATTTTGATAGTGTCTTGTATTATCTATAGTACTGATGGCAACTATTCAAACTGATTGGGAATTATCTCAAAATATAATTTTCATATTTATAGAAAAAGAATTACTCAAAATTGTCTTAACTCTCTAGCATTTAAACTGGCTTTATCAGGCCCAAATATTCTTCCTGCTTTAGGTTCAATCTGGCCAGATCCAGCTTCTCATACCTACCCTACAATGTCATTCTAGAAATATACAAGCACATTATTGAAATCTTGAAGCTATGAGATAATGCATGATCAATTCAAAACAATGTGAAATAGTAATCAATACATTTGGCAGAATAACCTGAATGCTAAAAGGTTAAACTAGAATTTTCATTTAAAAATAAAAGAACAAAAAACAAACAAAAAAAGCAGCTGAAAAGTTGTATTATATTTCACTCTTTTTACTTCAAATATTATGTTGATACTGCAGGACCTGATTTGAAAGTGATTTCACTTCTCTTTCTAGTAGGGTTAAAGGATCACATTGAAGCCCTGTCATTGATTTGGTGTTTTACTGTTTCTCAATCTGATATTGCTTATTTTGGATATGTTTGGATATCAGGTGAAGGTGTAATTTAAGTTGTCCTGCATGGAGCAGGTCTGGAAAAAAACAAGGACAAGCAAATAGTAGAATTGATGGGAAGATAAAATGAATGAATGGAAACAGCTGTAGGTGTCAGCAGCTCTCAGAGGACAACAAAAATCTAGAAGGAGTTGAGAATACTCATCTGATATGCTTTCATGATGCCCTAACAGCCTGCCATAAAAGTGATGATCATAATGCTGATGTCAATGATACGACAGCAACAACAATAACAACAACACGACAACAATAAAGATGACTATAAAAATGACAATACTGTTGTTTTGCAACAGGTTGACCTCGTCTGAACAGATCTATAACCAAAGGTATAGGAAATATTCCAGCTAGTACCATATCATTTTTTTAGAGTGTTTTTATGATTATATTAGTCAATATGTTCTGTACCTTCCATTGAAAGACAATAAGGTGTTAGTTGAGGGAGATTTGGCTGCTAATTCAATCAGGCTGAATGACCATGCAGAGAATATTGCATTAGCTTGAAGATGATCTTATTGGTGATGATGATGATAAAGATGATAATGTATATATTAAAGTAATTTTAAGTAGTCTTTTGTGAAGAGAGTTACTGGTTTTGAGGTCACAATATCAGAAAAATACGTTCTTATTCCTGTTTACAATATTGTTATACATGGCTTAATTTTAAAAAAAAATTATCATTAGAAAATTGACTTTTTCACTTTCATATATAATTTTACTTTTGTAGGGTGTGTGAATTGATTTTTTGCTGGAAATGCAGGGCTTTGAAAGAGTTGGGAATCACAGCCCAATGCAGTTATGGAGTTGGTATAAAACTGTGGCAGAATGGGTATAAGCTCACAGATTTGGGCCAGTACTACATGTGTAATCTAATCAAAACCAATCAAACATATCAATTAGTTGTAAAAGACTGTCTTTGTTTATACAACTTCACTGTTGTAAAAACCATAAAAAACCATGCCAAAACAGACATAGAAGCCTGGTACAGTCTTCTACCTGGCCAGCAACTGTCACACTGTCCAACTCATGCCAGCATGGAAGACAGATGTTAAATGATGATGATGATGATGATGATGACTGTGGACAGAAAAAGAGATACTGACTGCACTGTAGTTTCAATTTCAATTATGATTTCATCAGTGACTGTTTGCCTTACTCTTCTCAGTAAAGTTGTATAAACACGTAGTTAATTAATTTTATTTAATTTACACACACTGTACTGATATGAATATTTAGGTTTGTTCTGTTGAATATCAAAGCATAATAGACAAATTCTGGTAATGTTTCTGTAATTTATTTATATACTTGTGTCTTGGTTTCTTAATTTGACCAAATGTTGTACATGCTGCTACCAACTTATTTATGTTATACTAATCTGTGTTGCATACAAAATTGATCTTTTTTTTTGTATCACCTTCTTTCATTGCTTTATTTCTCATTGACTTTGTGAAATATTATTTAAAATCTACAACATATAATTTAAATAGAAATGTTTCTTAGAAAGAAAGCAAAACATGGGAGAATAATCTAATTTATAGGTATAATATTAATTATGCATGTATGTAAAATAAAGCTAATAGGTTATATTAATATTTAATCCAGATGAAAGAGAAAGGTAAGCATTTCTTTCACTTGATATGCACCATTCTTAATCATACTTTTCAGTTTAATGATTTTTCTACTGTTCAGACACAAGAGCCAATAAAATCTGATTCATTTAAAATCGGTAGATTAAAAAAAACATATGTGAAAGGTGTTTCAAATTCAATATCCTTCCAATATTTATCAAATTCATTTTTTAATTGATTAGTTAGTTGTCTTTGACTCTACAATCTCCTGTGGTGATTCCCGTTTGTATAGAAGTTCTTTGAGAATGTTTTTTATTTTGTAAGTGGTTTTCTTATTTCTGTTTTTTTTTTTTTTCTATTGCATTACAACTTGTACAATATATGGCTTCTTGCTAATGATTGACTAAATTCTAAGATTTCATGTGTGTTAAGGTTGGCTTTATCATTGCTTTTATAGACACATATCATATTCTCTTTTTTCAATCAGTGGATCATTGAAGGCAATTAAATGCAAGTACAAGGATCAGTTTCGCTTTATCGACAAAGTGTAACAAAAATAGTTTTTTCACATTTTTTTTGTATTATCTATTTTTTTCCTGCTATCATTTCATATTTTCTATCTTTGAAAGAGTTCCATTGAAGATAGCAGAGAATATAAAACAAGGTATTAAATGGAAAAATATTCTCTGCTATTTTAAATTATGTTTTAATCATGAATCCTATCAAAACATTGAAATGTTTCGTCCACACCTTTGAAAATATAGCCTTGCAATTTCTAATCTCCTCTGTGAGAGATCAATGCTCCGCATTCACTGAATGTGGCATAGATGGAACACAATAATTTCATTATTCATTTATTCACTACTAGACAGCAATTTCCCACTAAATAGTGGCCATCAAATTGGCCATCTCACTTTATATTATATATCTCTAGCTTTTATTATAGGTTATCCACTGATTGCTCTAACGTGGCAAGAGACTGTCATAAATAGCAGAAGAATACTCATCTTTTCACAAATAATAGAACATGTTAATCTATTTATTATAACGGCAATGAATAAAGTATTTACTGCTTAGCAAGTCCTTTCCAATTTCCATGCATTTCTGTAGTAAAGGCTGTTTCATGGTTCTTTGATATACATTCATACATACATACATACATACATACATACATACATACCTATATATATATACATATATATATACAAGTACACACACACACACACGCAGAAATAGCCACGTTTTGAAAAGAATTGGTGAATGACAAGGGTGGGAAGAGAAGTATTGATTATGAAAATGCATTTACATTGTTAAAGTTGCCCTGTTGTTGCTGTTGCTATTTAGCCCTAGGTCAGCCCTGATCATGTGCATCTATGACCAACCTTTCATTTTGTATATAATGTGTCTTTCCCTTTCTAAGATGGTTGAGGCTGGTTTGACCCTTTTGATATCAACCTGCTCCAGAGCAGCCCGGTTTTATGATACACTCTTTCTGTTTTAAAGCAATCTAACTTAAAATCTTCCATTATAATTCCACATTAATTTAGGTTCCAAATACCAGTTTCATAAATTCTTCATCACTTTCAATATTAATTGAAATAAATGAAGTGTTTCAGCATAAATATAGTTGCAAAATAGTTAAGACAGATTTGGTTATCATTTATGGCAGGTCAAACAAACACACAGAAACTCTCTTGTTAGCTCAACACTCTTAAGTTTATCATTGTTGTTGTTTAGACTTATGTCAGCCAAGATTCAGCAATCTTAGAATCAAAGGCATTCCAACCATGACCATCCCATTTTTTTACTTTTCTTGTGTGCAGAGAAGCTAGCCAGAAGTATATCACATTCCTTTTTAGCCCTTTTCAGACATACCTGAAACCCTGGCCCTATGATAGAAATTTCCTGTTTTTAAGTCATCTAAATTGAAGCCTTCCATTAAAATTTCATGCTAAGTTATATCCCATACAAAAGTGGTGAGCTGGCAGAATGGTTCGCACATTAGGCAAAATGCTTAGTGGCATTTCATCTGTCTTTATGTTCTGAGTTCAAATGTTACCGAGGTCGACATTGCCTTTCATCTTTTCAGAGTCAATAAAATAAGTACCAGTTGAGGATTGAGGTCGATACAATCAACTTACTCCCTCTCCTGAGCTTTCTGTCCTTGTACCAAGGTCCAAGACTAATTTATATTTCATATGCCAGCTGAATAATGACTAACATATTTTACTAAATTCTTCATAATTTTCAAATTAATTGAAATAAAGACAATGTATTTCAAAAGAGATTTCACAACAAAAGCTTTAAGGTAGTAGATGTAATTTGAGGGGGACTTGGCTGCTATATTTTTCTGATCAAATGACCACATAGTGATTCCCATATTGGCTTGATACTCAAAAAAATGTTTTTGTTGTTGATATTGTTGTTGTTCTTGTTGTTTAGTCCTTGGTCATCTCTGATCAAGCAAGCCTACAATCAAAGGTGATATTATAGTTATAACCCATACTATCTTTTCCTACATAAAGGGCAACCCTTCAGGAATCATATTACCTAAGGTATCCCTTTTTTTAAGATGGTAACTCTCTCTCTTTACTCTCTTTTACTTGTTTTAGTCATTTGACTGTGGCCATGCTGGAGCAACGCCTTTAGTCGAGCAAGTCGACCCCAGAACTTATTCTTTGTAAGCCTAGTACTTTTTCTATCGGTCTCTTTTGCTGAACTGCTAAGTTACGGGGACGTAAACACACCACCATTGGTTGTCAAGTGATGTTGGGGGTACAAACACAGACACACAAACACACACATATTTATATACATATACATATATATGATGAGCTTCTTTCAGTTTCCGTCTACCAAATCCACACACAAGGCTGGTTGGCGCGAAGCTATAGTAGAAGACACTTGGCTAAGGTTCCACGCAGTGGGACTGAACCCGGAACCATGTGGTTGGTAAGCAAGCTACATACCACACAGGCACTCCTGTGCCTATAAAGTACAATTTGAGGAAAATTTGACTGCTCTTTTTAGGAGGTCCAACAAACACATGGCAACTCAACTGGTAGTTTGATACAGTTACAACATTTCAGAAAGGCATGCATGTCACGCAGTCACCTCAGTTTTATTTCATACAATGTTATCTTGTATTTTCTGAGACTGACTTCATCTCTTGCTCAAACTGCTGCAGTTGGCAGTGGTTTTCTTTTTTTTTTTTATTTTTGTATCTCTTCGAAGCAAGAAACAATATTTTCTTTTACTTCAGTTAATGAAGCAGAAAAATAGGAATCTCTCTTCTTATTTCACAGGTGAATAGTAAGAGTTAAGAGAAACACCCACTGGCGAAAATGTCTGCTTCCAACATGGACAACAAATGCTATTGATGAAAAACAGATGAGAGCAATTTTTTCCTTTTTGTAACTAGACTCTATGATTTTGTTTATTGTTGCTGTTGTTGTTTTGTTTCACTAACACTACCACCAGCACCACCGACCTCACCAACACCACCAACACCATCACCACCACCACCACTACCAACACCACCACCACTACAGCCACCACCACTACTGCCACCATTGCCATCCCCCCACCTGTTGCCGCTGCCACCACCACCACCAC
>NC_068990.1:73187944-73193291 GCF_001194135.2 Octopus bimaculoides
ACCATCACCACCACCACCACTACCAACACCACCACCACTACAGCCACCACCACTACTGCCACCATTGCCATCCCCCCACCTGCCGCCACCACAGCCACCACCTCCACCAAAACCACCACCACTGCCATCACTGTCGCTGCCGCCACCAATGCCACCACTTCTGGTTGAGCAAAGAGCTATATCCCAAAGATGTTCCAACCAAACCTCATAATTAACTGATGTGTACTTCTTTTTATTAAGATGGTAGGCTGTAATCTAAAGAAAAATTGCTGGCTCTTTCCTGCGAGAATGAACGAACATTATAGAGACCCTATTGTTGGTTCAATACTCTTTCAATGTTAAGGCAGTGAGTTAGCAGAAACGTTAGCATGACGGGTGAAATGCTCAGAGGTATTTTTTCTGTCTTTATGTTCTGAGTTCAAATTCTGCCAAGGCTGACTTTGCCTTTAGAGGATTAAGTACCAGTTGTGTACTGGGACGGTCTAATCGACTGGCCCCTCCCCCAAAATTTCGGGCCTTGTGCCTAGAGTAGAAAAGAATACTCTTTCAGTGTTTAAGAAAGGCATGAATGTCACACAATCTTTTTCCTCTCATTTCATACAACAATATTTTGAATTTTGTGAGAAAGAAGACTATTTTCCTTAGTTTAAGGTATTGCAGTTATCTTTAATCTTTAATCTTTAATCTTTAATCTTTCATTTATTCAGTCATTGGGCTGTGGTCATGCTGGGGCATTGCCTTCAAAGGTTTTAATTGAATGAATTACCCTCAATACTTATTTTTTTAGGCTTGATACTTATTCTATCAGTCTCTTATGCTGAACTGTTAAGTTATGGGGGACAAAAACAAACCAACACTAGTTTGTCAAGTGGTAGTAGGGGACAAGCACAAACAAAAACACATAGAAACATACATGCATGCATGTATACATAAATACATACATACACATACACATATATATACATACATACAAACAAACATATATATCATGCATGTATGTATGTAGATATGAATGTATGTATTCATGTATCTGTCTACCTACCTACATATATGTACACACACACACACACACATATATATATATTCTTTTATTCTTTTATTTTTTTTACTTGTTTCAGTCATTTGACTGCTGCCATGTTGGAGCACTGCCTTTAGTCAAACAAATTGACCCTAGGACTTATTCTTTGTAAGCGTAGTCCTTACTCTATTGGTCTGTTTAGCTGAACTGTTAAGTTACAGGGACATAAGCACACCAGCATTGATTGCCAAGCGATGGCGGGGGACAAACACAGGCACACAAATAGATACATATATATATATATATTATGTCATATGTAAACAAACATAAGCTTGTTTTTGAAGTGTTGAAATGTATTGTAGAACAAGTAGAAAGATATATTTTTTTTCAACACATAAATACTGAACAGTATATATAAAAGATGGCTGGTTGCCGGCAAATTTTTCTGCTCTTAAAATGGATTTTATCCGTTATATATACTATTCAGTATTTACGTGTAATCTATCTATCTATCTATATATATATATATATATTTGACAGGGTACATTCACTTTCCGTCAACCAAATCCACACACACACACACACACACATATATATAATGAACTCCTCTCAGATTCCATCTGCAAAATTTACTCACAATGCTATAGTTAGTCTGGTATTAGAACAAGCTTGTTCAAGGTGCTACACAATAGGACTGAACCCAAAACTATGTTGTTGCAAAGCTAACTTCTTATCACACATCTATGCCCACAACTACACAACTGGCAGTTTTTTTTTATTACTATCTGAAACAAGAAGCATTATTTTATGTTCTTCAGTAAATGAAGAGAAAAAAAATATTTCTCTTCTTATTTCACAGCTGAATGATAAGCATGGAGAAAAATAATCATTGCAAAGAATATCTGCTTGAAAAATATACAAACAATTGTTATCCATTGAAAATAGAAATGCAACAATGCTAGTTTGTTTTTACAAGGCTCAATGTTTCTGGAAGTTATTTTGTCCCCAGATTAACTCTTGTTCTGCAAAATATATGTTTAGAAACAATCAAACTGATCCATTCTAGGTTACTTTTTTTTACACAGAAATATATTTCTAGGCTGGTAACAGGAAGGGCATCTGCCAGCAAAATAATTTGCCTAAACAAACATTGTCTGACCCATGCAGACTTAGAAAAGTGGACTTTAAAATGATGATGTTAATGATAATGATGATGATATTTCCCAATGTGGTAATTTGAAGGAGATTTGATTCCTGTTTCAAGCAGGTTAGAAGACTATTCCTTGCAAAGGAATGTAAAGAAACCAGCCCTGGTGTTGGGTGGGTGGGTAAGTGTTTGTTGTCCACCATTGTTTGACAACTGGCGTCAGTTTACTCTTTTACTTGTTTCAGTCATTTGACTGCGGCCATGCTGGAGCACCACCTATAGTTGAACAAATTGACTCCAGATCTTATACTTTGTAAGTTTAATACTTATTCTATTGGTCTCTTTGCTGAACCACTAGGTTACAGGGATGTAAACACACCAGCACTGGTTGGCAAGTGAAAGTGTGTG
Organism: Octopus bimaculoides; assembly: GCF_001194135.2. Lineage (NCBI taxonomy): Eukaryota > Metazoa > Mollusca > Cephalopoda > Octopoda > Octopodidae > Octopus > Octopus bimaculoides. The sequence goes on from NC_068990.1 coordinate 73,190,518, forward strand.
TGTGTAAGTGGGGGAAACACAAACACACAAACATATACATACATATACATACATATATATATATATATATATATATATATATATACACAATGGGCTTCTTTTAGTTTCTGTCTACCAAATCCACTCACAAGCCTGAGGCTATAGCAGAAGACACTTACCCAAGATGCCATGCAGTGGAACTGAAACCAGAACCATGTAGTTGGCAAACAAGCTACTTACCACACAGCCACTCCCCATAATGTAGCTGTTCAGTGAGAGATTTCAGGAGAATAAGTAACAGAAGTAAAAATAAGTACCAGAGTAGAATAGTCTAACTAAATCCTTTGAGATGGTGCCCAAACATGGCCATAACCCAATGACTGAAACAAGTCAAAGATAAAAGATGAAAAAAATGAAAATGGAATCTGAGAGAGAAGGAAAAAAACAGGGAAGAGTTGTGAGGTGTTGGTAGATCCCGTTTCAATTCACCTTACCTAATGATGATGATGACAATGATGACAATGATGATGGTGATGTTGATGTTGATGTTGACGATGATGACAATGATGATGATGATGATGACAATGATGACGACGACGATGATGTTGGTGACGATGATGAGGACGACGATGACGACAACAGTGATGATGATGATGACGATGATGATTATAATGATGATGACGATGTTGACAATGATGATGATGATGATAACAATGATGATTACAATGATGATGATGATGATTATGACGATGATGATGATGATGATGATGTCAATGGCGAGGATGATGATGATGATGATGGTGGAAAAAGGCAAAAGTAAGATTTTTAGAAATTTGTAAAAATAGAATGAAGTAAAATATTTAAATTTTATATTTTAGAAAGTGCTATTTTGATAAATTGATTTATTATTTTCTGAATAATTAGATAGACTATATTCACAAGCATTTTGCCATTTTTTTGTTTTTTATAAATCTTTGTATTTTTCACATTTTCCTGTTCTCAGGAATTTTTTGTAAAATTGATTTCACTCTATTTATTACCATTTTTCTGTTGGAACAGTTTCCCTGGTTGTTGTACTCATATTCCAAGGGAAAATATGAACCCTACTACTTCCTCTCCCATAATTCCATACATGTGAACAAGTTATGACTTAACATAAAGTTAGTATCTTCATATATATTCTTTTCTACTCTAGGCACAAGGCCCGAAATTTTAGATTGACCCTAGTGTGCAACTGATACTTAATTTATTGACTCTGAAAGGATGAAAAGCAAAATCAACCTTGGCAGAATTTGAACTCAGCATTTAAAGATAGATGAAATACCAATAAGCATTTCATCTGGAGTGCTAACATTCCTGGCAGCTCACTGTTTTTATTTTCATATATATTAAGGCAGTGAGACAGTAGAATTGTTAGCACGCCAGGCTAAATGCTTAGCGGCATTTCATCCATCTTTGTGTTCTGAGCTCAAATTCCACCAAGGTTGAAGTTACCGTTCATCCTTTTGGGGGTCGATAAAATAAGTACCAGTTGAATACTGGGGTTGGTGTTAGTGACTCCCCCCAAATTGCAGGCCTTGTGCCAAAATTTGAAAACAATATTTTCATACATATTAAGGCAATGAGATAGCAGAATTGTTAGTATGCTAGACAAAATGCCTCACAGCTTTTCTTCCATCTTTATGTTCTGAGGTCAAATTCCACTGAGGTTGTCGTTGCCTTTCATCCTTTTGGGGTCGATAAAATAAGTACCCTTTGAGTACTGAAGTCAACACATTCCACAATCTACGACCCCCCAAATTTCAGGCCTTGTACCTATAGTGAAGACACATGGCTTAGTGGTTAGAATGTCGGGCTCACAATCATGAAGTAGCTGTGTGTGGTGTTCTTGAGCAAGACACATGGGGTTGCAAGACACATGGGGTTGCATGACACATGGGGTTGCATGACACATGGAGTTGCATGACACATAGGGTTGCATGACACATGGGGTTGCATTGCTTTCACTACCAGTCTGGTGCTATTGCACAGGTGAGGCGGATCCAGATTCCTGAGTAGCATGATTGGGCCCCGTTTTAAGTGTTAAGTTGTGAGGTGGCATCCCAGATAGCTGTGGAGAGTTCAGGAACTCAGTTGGAAAAACTACAGCTTGGTCCTGATCAATGACAGTGTTGATGGATTTGAAAGACTGTTCTTCTGGCAACAGCTGCAAGAGATCCCAATTGATTTTGTCAATGCAACATATTCTCTCTTCTAATTAAATATTAAAAATGAGAGAAAATTTTACCCACGCTTTTGCAAGAGAAATTAATTTTGGTGGTAAGGACTAAGCCCCTTGCTTCATTATCACAATTAAAAAGCATTTATCTTTACTTTAAAAAAAAAAGAGGTGGGGTTGTAGACATATGACGGAGAGTTATTCAATATTGGGTTTTGCTTCTATCAGAATCATTTACCTTTAAAGAAAAAACAAAACCAACATATACGACAGGTATGTAAAACATATTTCTGTTTATTTTCTCTGTTCATTCACATAAGCTGTAGAAATTGTTGCATGCACACACGCACACACAAACAGAAATTTTCCAGACATTTAGCTGTTATTTTTAGCAGTTCATTTTCAGTTTTAAACAACTAGGATGGGCTGGTGTGGGGTGTATGGATCAATTTTGAAGTTCTTTATAGAAAATTTGAAATAAAAAATTTTTTTTCCATATTCTTAATCTCAGTATTTTTCCATGCAGACTGGAAAAAAAAAAAAAAAATGGAAAAAAAGTTAAAAGTTAAAAATTTTG
>NC_068990.1:73198299-73201094 GCF_001194135.2 Octopus bimaculoides
TATATATATATATATATATATATATGCATTTGTATATATATTTATGTCTCGCCTATATATGTCTATATAGGTATATAACTATGTACATGTGTCTGTACGTTTTAGTGTATACATGTATATTATAGATGGTCTTGCATGTATATATGCTACTAAATGTATATGTAATCCAACGTGAAAATTTTTAATTTTTAATTTTTAAACGGATATAATTTTTAATGTATTAATTGATTTATATTTTACAAATAATTATTTACCCATTTACCTTATGTATTTAAACTCTGTCCTTTTATAAGCTCTTTTTGATTTTAGGTTTTCTTTGATTTTATAATGAGATGATTTTATACTGAAATTTGTTCATTCTATGCTAAAGACCGTTAGTTGAATGGACTAATGAAACAAAACCATTTTCAAATGTGTATCCATTAAACTAATTGTATATGTTTGATTATAACCATATTTTTGTTCCATTCTAAACAAAACTGTCCGACGAACGTGAACATGAAACTCTCAGTAACAGTTTTTGTGATATATATTTTTGCTGCTTTTCAATAAAGCTTTTTACTCTACCTCTGGTATTCGAGTACTATTTTTTCCACCTTGTTTCACATTTACGTGCTTACTCCAGCATATACATATCTCTCTCTCTATATATATATATATGTATATATACATATATATATATATATGAGACACACTTTTGAATGTTGGGTGGTCCTTGCAGACTCTATACACAGATATTTTAAAGGGAGCTGACGTCCTGGGCATTAAGGTGATGATGCACAAGACCCAATTATGCTGGACTGGACATATTGTTCAGATGAATGGTTAGTGGATCCCTAAACAGATGCTATATGGTGAACTTGCTCATAGAAAGCATTCTCAGCAGAACCAAAGACCACAATTCAAGGATTGTATAAAGTCTTTGTTTAAGGTATGTGAGATATGGAAGGTCAATTGAGAAACAATGTTTGCATTACAACCAACTGAGGAAACAAGTGGAAGAAAGAGTGGGGAATGTTTGAAGAAATATGCATTTTGCAAGTGAGTTGCTTGAAAATGCACCTGTGTGGTGAATGGGGAAGTTTCATCTACAGTATCAGTGAATGTCCATATTTATCAAGAGCTGAGCTCGTTAGTCACCAATGGGGCTGTAAGTGTAAAGTGTAATTTTGTCTGAGTGCACAGTTTTCTTACTGGTCAGTGAGGGATTTCCTTGGTCATGGATGGATAGCCATCATATATATATATATATATATATATATATATATATATATATATATATATATATATATATATATACATAAATATATAACATCATCATCATCATCATCATCATTTAACATCCGTTGTCCAAGTAGATATGGGTTGGACAGTTTGACTGGGCTGGTATGCTGCAAGGCTGTGCCAGGATCCAGTCTGATTTGGCATGGTTTTCTACAGATGGATGCTGTTCCTAACGCTAACCACTCCAAGTGTGTAATGGCTGCTTTTACATGCCACTGGCATGGGTGCCATTTGTGTGACACCGGTATCTGCCACAACTATGATTTTGCTTGGCTTGATGGTTCTTTTTCTCAAGCATGGCATAATGCTCGAAAGGAACTCAGCCATTTTGCCTCCATGAGACCTAGTGCTCGACAGGCACTCAACCACCTCACCTCTGTGAGGCCCAACACTCAAAAGAGCCTCAGCCACTTTGCTTCCACGAGGCCCAATGCTCAAAGGTTGATTTTTTTTACATGCATGGATGCACTTGGCTTGACAGGTCATCTTAAGCAGATCACATTGCCATATATATATATATATATATATATATATATATATATATATATATATATATATATACGTGTGTGTGTATATATGATGAACTTCTTTCAGTTTCCATCTTCCGAGTCCACTCACAAGGCTTTGTTCAACATGGGGCTCTTGTGGAAGACACTTGCCCAAAGTACTGTGCAGTGAGACTGACCCTAAGAAGCCTGTGGTTGGGAAGCAGACTCATTGAACAACTGATTCTGAGATCTCTGCACAAATATTTTGCAAAAAAAGAAAAGAGGCTAAACACTACTACAGTTTCATTACAAAAGTGAAATGTCCACTCAAAACTTACAGAGATGGAGATGAACTAAAACAAAAATGTTAAGATGCGTAGAGATATCTTTCAGTAGTTAGAAGATTTCATTGGTACATTTTCTCCTTCCTTTAGTCCAATAAAAACAGTGGTTTTATTACTTATTAGAGAGAATTATTACTTTGTCTAGTCAGTCAATATTTATGTAGACAGGTGTTTAACTATTTAACAGTATTTTGAAATTAAGATTCTAAAAACAAACACACCCATACATATACAAATGCCATCACACAGACATACACACAAAAGCACACAAGTACACATGTGTGCACATACACACACACACAACACACACACACAACACACACACATGCATACATATATATGACATTACCAAACAATTTCTGTCCATCGAATTCCATTCATAAATTATTGATCAGCCTGAAGTTAAGGCAAAAGACAGTTGCCTAAGGTGTTACCCCATGAGATTCAACCCAGAATCACTTGGTTAGAAAGAACTTCTTGATTGTGCTAAGGTCTCCTTTGAATAAGGTCAGGGACCTACATAATAATTAACACTGAAGAATAACCATTTACATAAATGTTTACTATGGTACTATATAGAGATGAGATGGCTGAGCTATTGGATTACCAAATAAAATGCCTTCAATTCAAATATTTTGTTCTGCAGGGATCAACTTTACTTTCTATTCTTTTTGTGGGT
>NC_068990.1:73202915-73204529 GCF_001194135.2 Octopus bimaculoides
ACACACACACACACACACACACACACACACACACACACACACAAGCATACCACACAAGGATGTTAAACATGTTTGATTGTAATCAGCTGAGATAAGACCTATCACTGCAAGAATAGTCCTTGGAGAAAATTCTTCTCCTAGACTTGAGTAAATATATATATTTTCTCCCAGGAATACTCTTGCAGTGATGGGTCTTATCATGTTCGAATACAATCCAATATATCAAGCATGACTTCACTTAGATATATTTTATTCAAAGCTCTTCTGGGCAACATTAACGATATACACTGCCAAACTTTATAATTATCATTAATAAGTTTAATATGTTACAGTAGGAAACATTATTATCTTCTGTTAAGTGCCTTATGTGGCATTCTGATTAAAGGCTGGTGATTAGCTAATTGCAGTAAATGCAGATATGCTTACATTAATGCTTTGAAGAATGAAGTTAATAGTTTGCCCCATGTTTTACAATTTGAGTCTTGGCAATTGTTTCTGTCACAATTTACATGAACCAAACAAGAAAAATATTTACTTTATTTACAATTGATGGATATTTTCATGAATTCAACCAAGAAATACACTGGAGCATTTTCTTACACAATGAAATACAACAACAATAATAGAAACAATTTTAGGTCACATCACTTTGATGATACTTCATTGGGTACAAGCACAAAGAATGTAGAAAACTACATTCCTAGATTTACTTGTTGGATTCCATGATTTAACTGAACAATGAAGACTCACTTTGTTTACTAACTTCATCTCTCTTCAATTTTCGGTCATATTATAGACAGCTTCTTTGTAAACTGCATAATACAGTTCATTGCAGATTCCATTTGCAGTTACAAAATGATAACCAGGTAAATATATTGAATCTTATGTAGCAGTTGTAGACAACTTCATCAAATGCAATCAGGTTAGGAATGTAATTCTTGATGCATATTGAGAAGAGAGCATTGGAGATTTATTTATCTCTGAAATCTCTGATCATATTCAACAAAACGCACCTTGAGAACTATTTAATTTGGAAGAAGCAACCACCCAAACTTGTTTCATGGAAGCTGCTTAGAGAAAACCTAATGTTCTTACTAGATGCTCCTCTACAATATCTCCTGGAATCACAGATTTACATAAACTTTGTTGTCTCTTGGAATGACTTAATTATGGTATTTATATAAAACTTTTGGACTTGCTGTTTCCTTTAGATATGAACAAAAACTTGTGACAAATACATTGTATGCTCTGAATGCCGCCTTTCTCCTGATACCAAATTTAACAACTTGGTACAGTCACTTGAACATCTCTGTGCAAACTTCAAAGGTCCTCTGATTGACTCATCTGAAGATATAGACCCGTCTCAATGACTGAGCACCAGAAGATATTGATCAGTCTTTGGTGCCACTGAAGAGTGGCACTTTGGTGATTGATGCAATGTTGACATGCCGTAGAATCTGGTTCATATATATATATGTGTGTGTGTGTGTGTGTGTTTGTGTGTGTATATATATATATATATATACATGTATATATATATATACATATATATGTTTATGTATATATATATGTGTATACACACACACACACACATATATAAATATAAATATATAT
>NC_068990.1:73206269-73209198 GCF_001194135.2 Octopus bimaculoides
TATATATATATATAGATGTATATAGATGTATATATATGCACACATGCACATTCAATTACACTAATGCACACCCATACAACCACATACATACACATACAATCACATACACAGTCACACTCCCATACAGTTACACACACACACACACACACACACACACTCATATACACTCACATACACATATGCACATACGAACTCAATGACATGCCTACATGTAAACGTTAATAATGGCTTTTCTTTCAAATGTATTTATGAAAACACCTATGTGATCCAGTTATAGCATACATAGTTTAGATTTATTTCTTCCTCTCATAGCCAAGCTGCTTCAATATAACACTAAAAGCATAAAGCATAAACTCTAATGAGAGAACATATTTTTAGATATTTATTGTGGATAAAAAAAAAATAGAAATAAAAATAAGTGCCTAATAAAAATTTATTGTAATGGTTTATGTTTCTCTGAACTGGTTTACATTATACATACATCAGATATTTAAATTCACTTCTTTACACATCAATCACCTATGCTGATCTAAATTGACTTAATGCACTCACTTCTCAGTTCACTATATAATTTCTCCTAGATTTCTTACTTAAATGCTCTGTGCACAATCCTTCTTGAGCCATGAACGTAATTCCTTTCAAACAAATTTGGAAAACCAACAGCTTTAAGACTGCATGTGACCTTCTGAAAGGCCAAGTGTGGGGCCTTTTTGAAAAAAGTATTGTGTCTAAGGGGGCAGGAGGAATCATAACATAGGAATATATTTCTCTTGATTTAAATTTGTTTAAATCTACTCTTTTCGACTATTTGTGAATTTTTGAAACATTTCTTTTCCTTTAACACCATTATTTGTTTAAAGTAATTAAAGTTGTTTTCAAAACAGAGAAATCCGTAAAAGAATTTAAATAAATAAATGAATAAATAAATAAACAAAATTAATTAAAATAAAACTGTGGTGGAAGTACTTATTCTGAAGCTTGCCTTTTTTAAAAATATCTTTAGAGATTTTATGAATAATTATATTTTATGAAAACAATTTTTATAAAATATTATTTAACAGTATAAAATGTTGTTTGAAATGTTTTTTTGTCAGATGGCAGTTACACAAAGTGCATCACATCTGCTTTTAGCAGTTTGTCTTTGTCCATAAATTCCTGTATTATTTGAATATGACCACAGTTTAACTCTAGCATTTAAACCGGCCATATCTGGCACAAATATTCTACCTGTTTTATGTTAAAATTGGCCAGATTCGGCCTCTTACATTTACCCTACAATGTCATTCTAAAAGTAAACAATCACATCAGTGAAATCTCAAAGCTACAAGATGATGTATGATATATTCAAAACAATGTGATTAAATAAGCATTATATATGATAGAATAATTAGGATGCTAAGGGGTTAAACCAGACAAATCTGGCTCAAATATTCTACATGTTTTGCATTCAAACTAACCATGTCTAACCTCTCATACCTAAGCTACAATAACATTCTAAAAATAAGCAGTCACATCATTGAAACTTCAAGCTATAAGATAGTGCATGATCAATTGAAAACAATTTGAATAAAAAAAAATTACATTTGACAGAATAATCGGAATGCTAAAGGGTTAAATGAATGATCAGAATTGCTTGGCTGCTGTCGCCATTCTTTGAAGTAACTGCTTTGTAATTATATATCTCCAATCAGTTGAGTGAAGTGGTTAATTCTAAGGATAATACACCAAGTTTGTTTTTTTTTTTATCTTCGCTATGAAAGACATTTCATCACTACAAATTAACTTCCTTACACATATATTAGTTTCCATACACAATTATCAATAAATCTTTTTTTTTCCCATGCATGCATGTATATGTGTGTGTATGTGTGTGTGTGTGCACTTTTATGCTTGAAAATATTGGTTCAGGCTGCATATTGCGTTTTATCTATCAACCAATATTACAAAGTGTTGCCTTTATGTATTTGCACATAGGTGTTCCTATGCCTACTATATTGCTTATCGTTAATTCATTCTGTGTGATGAGTCAAACATGTAATTTCAAATAACAGTTTCATTGTTAACTTTATTATTTTTTTGTCAACCAACTGGGTGTAGTCCATGTGATGTTCAAACATTCTACTTCTAGCTCATTACATATCAAATATCCTTTTTAGCTTTTATAATTGTCTGAAGATTGACAACAAGAAACTATGAGCAATGATTTATAGTATTTCAAGCTTCAATAAATTTCAACACTACTTTGAATTTTGAAAACTCTGTCCTTTCTCATGTTTACACTTATGTGGCTGTTTGTTTATTTGTTTTCTTTCTTTCTTTCTTTCTTTCTTTCTTTCTTTCTTTCTTTCTTTCTTTCTTTCTTTCTTTCTTTCTTTCTTTCTTTCTTTCTTTCTTTCTTTCTTTCTTTCTTTCTTTCTTTACTTTACTTTACTTTACTTTATATATGCATGCTGAGGAAGCTAAGGTTATTTTCGCCAGTGCAGAGAACCGGTCCATGTGAGTCCAAATACTTAAATGTACATTGGGAGATTGTCTTAACCTGATTTGCCTTCTGTTAATTTTTATAGTTATCATCAGAGTATTTTGGCAATTTAAATAAGAGTTTTGACTGTTATTTCCAGCAGATAGACATACTTAGTATGTCCTTTGATTAATTTTAATTCTTCAGCTACACACACACACACATATTCTTTTATTCTTTTACTTGTTTCAGTCATTTGACTACAGCCATGCCGAAGCACTGCTTTTAATTGAACGAATCAATCTCAGGACTTATTCTTTGTAAACCTAGTACTTTTTCTATTGGGCTCTTTTGCCAAACTGCTAAGTTACAGGGATTTAAACACATCAGTATTGATTGTAAAGCAACGGTTGGCAGACAAACACAGACACACAAACATATACATACATACATACATACATACATATA
>NC_068990.1:73209929-73212543 GCF_001194135.2 Octopus bimaculoides
ATATACTAGCTGAGGTACTCGGTAATACCTGGGAGCGGGATATTCCCAGTACCTATTACAATGCCTAATTTCTCTCAGACGAAAAATGAAATCAAGACATAAGACAGATAATAGGTGTAAACAAATTCATTCATGAAACAATAAAACAAATAAATATGTGTGGAATCAGAAAATGACAATTATTTTGTCAGATGAGTGGAAAGCTGCAAATATATAATCAATGGAAACACCAAGAAGGGAATTGTAAAGATGTACTATGATAAAAAGTAAACATAAATGCTTGAAAAGTAAACGGAAAAAATTATTTAGAGAAAAGAGATTTTATACTTACAAAAATTGCTGGAGTGCAGATGTGACAACGTGGTGGTCATAAGAGTTGCAAGATGGTATGAGGAGCGGAAAAAACATACAAAAACGACGATTTTTGTCATTTTGAGGCAAATTCTCTTGCAACCTGAGAGAAGATTTTAAGTGCACAAGCACTTAATTAGACGACTGTGTTTCATGGGTATAGTTCCACTGATCGTGGGTATCAAATATCGATTGCAATGGTTAGAACTGACAATTTTAAGTGCAGGTGTTAAGAAAATAAATTTTACATGTTTCAGCACAAAATGCTGCAACGTTTAGAACCAATAATCTTAAGTCTAGGTATTAAGAAAATACATGTTACAGCAAACTGAGAATGTTGAAATAACTGATGAACATTTTAACCCACAACAATTTAGGCCAAATTTCGTTAATCAGTTAATCAAAATTCATCTTACGCTTTGCTTGATTGGCCTAGGTAAAAATTTATTTGTCTCAATCCATCCTTAGTGCATATTCCATCTGTGTATAAAATTTCAAGAAAATCAGTTGAAAACTTTAAAAGTTATGGCAGAAAATAACATTCATATGAGAATTTGCATTGAAATGTTCTACTGATTTTTGAAAAATCGATGCTGATTATAAATTATCGATTTTTTTTGAAATTCCAAGTGTTTGACTGCATGGGCATAAGCCCGCCCCCCTACACACACACAAGTCAAGTTTCATCAAGATTGGTTGGATAGTCTTGGAAGGGTTAAAGTAACAAATTCACAAACACAGACCCACAAACAGACAGAAATAGCCATTTATGCATATAGATATATATACATTCATACACACACACACACACACTCATATACATACACACATACATACATACATACATACATACATACATACATATACATATACATATACATATATATATATATATACATATACATATATATATATATATATATATATATATATATGTATATATATATATACATATATATATATACATGCATAAAGCATCAAACAAAAAAGCATAAATTTCACATATAATTCATACTTGTGCTCAACAGCTGTTTCATTAAGATAAACATCACCAAACGTGTAATTACTTAAGTGTGATACATAATTAATTCATTTAAAATGAAATGAAATTTATTTAAAAGCCGTATTTACTCAAATCATCAGGAATGTTGTGTTATGTTAATCAGAAAACCATTGCTAGTTATGCTAAGTGTATTGCTCTTAAAGATTGGTTTTGCTGATTATGTATGTACATGCAAGTCAGTTCCACTTGGATTTAATGCAATGTAATAATCTGCTGGAGTTTAACGACCTGCAATTAATTTAGCTCTTAATTATGATGATTTATTCTTTGATGTTTATACATCAATTCTCTCTCTCTCTTTTCCTCTGTATACCTATTTATCTATCTATCTGTCTGTCTATCCATCTGTCCATCTACCTACCTACCTACCTACTTACCAACCTACCTTCCTATCTATCAATCAATCAATCTATCTATCTATCTATCTATCTATCTATCTATCTATCTATCTCTCAATCAATCAATCAATCAATCTATCTATCTATCTATCTATCTATCTATCTATCTACCTGTCTACCTATCTGTCTGTCTCTGTCATGTTCTCTCTCTCATTCACTCTCTTCCCTCCTCTTTTTCTTTCTGTTCCACTCTCCCACTCTCTCTCTCTTTGTTTCTCACCCTCTCATTTCTCCCTCCTCCCCTCTCTCTTCCCCAGCCCTATCTTCTTTCTCCCCTATCCCCTTTCTCCCCCTCTCTCTCCTCTCTTCCCCAGCCTTCTCCCCTTTCTTCCCTCACTCCTTTCCCCCTTCACTCCTTTCCCCCCTTTCTCCCCTCCCCTCCCCCTCTCTCTATATAGACTAATTGACTAATAATAAATGAGTGGAATTGAACCAATGTGTGTGTTAATTATATTGGCATGATGACTCTCTTACAAAATTTATTTTAACACATGAAATCACATAAAGAATCTTGTAAACCAAATACAAAAATGAAGTAGAGTGGAAATGTCCAACTGACATTTAAAAATACAACGGAATTAAATCAGTTTACTGGATACCCCACCCCTTCCAACATAAACCACATGCAAAATGAACAGGCATGGCCATGTGGTAAGAAGCTTTCTTCCCAACCACATGGTTCCGGGTTCAGCCCCACTGTGTGGCAACTTGGGCAACTGTCTTCTACTATAGCCTCAGACCAACCAAAGCCTTGTGAGTGGATTTGGGAGATGAAAATTGAAAGAAGCCTATTGTATATATA
>NC_068990.1:73212639-73215691 GCF_001194135.2 Octopus bimaculoides
TCTTTTATTCTTTAGCTTGTTTCAGTCATTTTGATTGTGGCCATGTTGGAACACCACATTTAGTCGGACAAACTGATCCCAGGATTTATTCTTTGTAAGCCTAGTACTTATTCTATTGGTTCTCTTGTCGAACTGCTAAGTTGTGGGGGTGTAAACACATCAATGTCAGTTGCCAAGCGATGTGGGATGGTGGGGACAAGCACAGACACACACACACAGACACACACACACACACACACACACAGACACCTCAGGTTCTTAATTTATCAACCCTGAAAGGATGAAAGGCAAAGTCGACCTCGGTGGAATTTGAACTCAGAACACAAAGACAGATGAAATACCACTAAGAAATGTTAGTGTACTAATGTTATGTTAGCGTACAATGTTATATTAGCGTACACTAAGTAATGTTAACGTACAATAAATACCACTAAGAAATGTTAGCGTACTAACATTTCTGCCAGTTCGTCACTTTAAAAAAGTTAATAAATATCGAAGGGGATATTTTTTTTTTTGCTGTCTTTTTGCATTGATTGGAGGCTAAAAATCTATAAAGAAAGGCCATTACTGGCAATTTAATCAACTCCAGAATATATGTACGACAAACACAATGTCATTCTCTGTAGAAATTGAACTAAATTACAATGCAATATCAACTATCTAACTGCCACAGTGTAAATATATATCCACTAAATAAACAACCCAACAGCATCCGTGTAAATATTTAGTGATTATGTCAACAATATTATATGTATTATCTAAACATTGTGATGCTTACAAGAAACCTACATTTATATCTCTTAAATCACTCCATCAAACTCATTAATACATGTTGATGACATTCGTTATATGTTAATATTCATTTTAATCACATCAGTGTAGCAAGTATTTATGCATCTATAACATTATCATCCTCACCATTATTATTATCATTATTATTATTATTATTATTATTAGTACTACTTCTACTATATATGACTTCTTAATCTATGTAATTAATATGTTTATATTGGTGTTCATATATCAATAATGATTATAATCTCACAATTGTTATGTTATATATATATTTCGCTAGCAGCATTCTTTTACCAATTTATTTTTATAGCTCTGCTGTTACATCGCTGTCACCCAATGTTACACATATCCATTGCATCTCAGTTCGTTGATTTATGCACACTGCACATCAATAACATCTTTGGCACTACATTTGTTCTAACACTCCCATAATTCTCTAATCACTCTTGCTAAATCCAAATCTTTCTGCTGTTAACACTGACTTAACATGTAGGCAATAAATCAGTCTATATTATTTTCATATCATTTTAAACTTAATTCAAGAAATAATCCTTTCTCTGATTATCTTTATCATCATTACCATTACCATTATCATCATCATCATCATCATTATTATTATCATCATCATTTTGGAGACTTGAAACGTTGGAAAAGGACTCTTATCATTTACCATCTCTGCTCTGTCAGGAAAAGTTCAATTAATTAATACAATTGTCATCGACAGAAATTAGGATATTAGTTGTGGTCAAAATGCCAACTCTGTGGCTTAAGACAATGTTTCAGAGGTAAATATTTTAAGATATCTTGACCAGCAGAGATTATTCAGATGTGTGGCATTGAACTTTAAACTTTATTCACCTGGAAATATCAGATTAACATGTAAATTTGCCAGCTAAACGACTTTTACAATCAAATCAGCATATGCATTACTGATGTTCATCAATATCAAAACTGATAACTTTTTCACTGACTCGACTTTCATAACCTAGAATCTAATTACTGTTAATGAGAAATAATTTCAAACCAATGTCTTTATGGGAAACACTTTTCATTTGCTTTTATACCTTATCAAAATTCTTTCTGATCAATACTTATTGATCTCTACCTTAACCTAAATTATTTGTATGCATATATATATATATATATATATATATATATATATATATATATATATATATATATATATATATGTGTGTGTGCATATATATATATACATATATATATATATGCATATATATCTATGTCTATATATATATATATATATAATCCTCCTCCTCCTCCTCCTCCTCATCATCATCATCGTTTAACGCCCGTTTTCCATGCTGGTATGGGTTGGACGGTTCGACTGGGGTCTGGGAAGCCAGGAGGCTGCGCCAGGCTCCAATCTGATCTGGCAGTGTTTCTACAGCTGGATGCCCTTTCTAATGCCATATATATATATATATATATATATATATATATATATACCAGAATATATATATATATATATATACCAGATGTACACAGTAATGTAGAGGCAAGAGTCACACACACACACACACAACAATACACACATATGTTCACACATTCACACATACACCTTCCAACTATCTATGCTGCAATAAATTGCCTTCACACATATCGATACATGCATCATATATGTATTCGTATTAATATGTCTATCTGATGCCAAAAAGAGAACTTCTGGCTAGTCTCTCAACTTAGAAGAAGAAGTAGAAAACAAATTTCTTTGAAATCAACCCCTACTACTTTAGAAGGGAAGGACACCCTGGATAAAGTAATTCTCACTGTAAAGGTATAAGGATATATATATATTTATACATACATATATATATATATATATATATATATATATATATATATAGGCTATGAGTGACAGTGGTGTCAGTTATACCCAGAGGTTTTAGGTAATGCTGAGTAAGTGCTATGGATAGACCACGGTTAAGCTCCAGGTTCGGTGGTTATACGAATAAGGGGTTCAACGTAGGTCATATATCAGCATGTAAATATAGGATATACTTTTCGTAATGAGGTAAAAAACCAAGGGTGTGTATAACAGAGAACATTTTTAAATCGAATGCCTTACAGCTGTCTCCAGGATATTTATTATATCCCTTCATCGGAGACGGTGTGAGAGGATGATTAAGTAATAGTTAGTTTAGTTAAGATAGGAAATAGAGAGTGAATGTAGGGATATTGTATTTGTAAATCCATTACAAATATATATATCACAAATATATATATATATATATATATA
>NC_068990.1:73216622-73217325 GCF_001194135.2 Octopus bimaculoides
CCTGATGAGCAAACTTTCTCCAAGAAGCCTTTGATATTTTCGCATGGGGTTGAATCAAACTGTTTCAGATAATAATCATTAAAATAATAATAAGAAAAATAAATCAATAAATAATAATAATAATAATAATAATAATAATAATAATAATAATAATAATAATAATAATAATAAATGCTCTGATGCAATACCAGGCACTGGCTCTCATGGCTTCTGAGCTTAACTGATTGGAATTGTTATCATGTACATTGTTTTGCCTTGGTATAAAAGATGGGCTACAGCAAATATTCTGCTCAGTACCACAATTGTTTGACCTTAATCAGTTGAGTGTAACCTTTGTTGGCTGACAATGTGTGCATCTCTGATCATTGGCAGGAGTAGTTGGGGAACATTATAGCCACATGTCGACAGGAATTCTTTGGGGTATGAATAATTCCTCTCTGGAGGCATGGATAGTTTGTTCATCATCCTTAAACAACCCTTATTCAGGGACTTTTTGAGCAGGCTGGGCTACTTAGCAGAAGAAAATACTAACTGGACCCCATCTGCAAGGTCATGCATTGTTTCTGTTGATGAGATCACCATGTCGTGCACATATGGTTGTGATGCATGTGCCTGGTGTACCCTTATCAGGCAGGTAGTCATGATGGGTATATTGGGCTTCGTATATTTGTACCCAAGAGTCGCTTTGATGGCATGCACTGCT
>NC_068990.1:73217335-73219120 GCF_001194135.2 Octopus bimaculoides
TATTGGGCTTCGTATATTTGTACCCAAGAGTCGCTTTGATGGCATGCACTGCTCTCTCACTCAATAATAATAATAATAATAATAATAATAATAATAATAATAATATGTGTGTGTGTGTGTGTGTGTATGTATGTATGTATGCATATAATAAAGGCATGATTATCAAGTGCTCAAGATCAACATCCATACAGTATGAGTGGTTGGCGTTAGGAAGGGCATCTAGCTGTAGAAACTCTGCCAAATCAGATTGGAGCCTTGTGTAACCATCTGGTTCCCTAGTCCTCAGTTAAATCGTCCAACCCATGCTAGCATGGAAAGTGGACGTTAAACAATGATGATGATGATGATGTACAAATGTCACAGAGACTCATTAAAACATTTTGCGTAATCCACTGTGGGATTATGTGGCTCACCTTTTGCATAAGCAACAATAAATACGTAAGCCAATCATATCATCAAAATCACACAGCTATGAGAATGCATAATTAACACAAAACAATTGAATAACTAAGCATTATATTTGGCAGAATAATCTGCATGCTAAAGGGTTAAGTGAGTTTATCAAAGCAATACAGTAAGACACTCACCTTACATCATACACAGTAGGATTGAACCAGAGACTTTATGATTGAGAAGCTAATTTCTTAGCCACTCAAACATTCCACAGTAACAAATAGGATATGAATGCTCATCTCTTTAGTTCAAATACTAGCACTTCATTAAATTTTATTAACAGATGTAAATCTGATTCCTGCACTTGGTGAATGAATTGTCACACATTTTTTTTTTTAGGGTTTAGGGGTGGTTTTTTTATGATGTTTTCTCTATTTGTTCTATGTTTGATGTTGTCATTGTCAGTCACAGCTTGCTGAGTCAATAAAGCGCCAAATTGCTAGATGAAAAATCAATTAGTTCATATCAATAATTATAACCCACATCACTTCTATTACAAACCAGATCAGTTTATTCCCCTTCCACCTAAACTGTATCCTTAACCTTAATTACTATAATTTCCTCCAAAGTCGTTAAAATTACCAAACCATATCTTAATCAATTATTTAATAAATTCAATTATCCAAAATATACTAAAGAAAACAATCCCCCCTCCAAAAAAGAACCACACCATTTAACTTGTTAACTAGAGTTAAATCATTAACTTAAATTAAATAGGTTCCCATAAAAATTGCTTCATAATCAAAATTGGTTGCAATTAATCATCATTCTAAAATTATTATATTTGAATTATGTGATGATGAAAATGACTCATCTGGTTATGGATAATTACAGGAAAATACATGGTAATTAATAAAATACATATAAAAATATGCTTATCACTCCTTTCTAATGTACACACACACACACACACACAACACACACACACACAAACGAAGACACATACAAACACGCAAACTTACATACACATACACATACGTATACACATTTATCTCTTCAAATATATGTACATATAAGCATATATATATATATATATATATATATATATGCATGTATGTATGTATATATATATATATTCTTTCATTCTTTTATTCTTTTACTTGTTTCAGTCATTTGACTGTGGCCATGCTGGAGCACTGCCTTTAGTCGAGCAAATCGACCCCAGGACTTATTTTTTGGAAGTCTAGTACTTATTCTATTAGTCTCTTTTACCGAACCACTCAGTTACGGGGATGTAAACACACCAGCATCGGTTGTCAAGCAATGGTGGGGGACAAGCAAAGACACACAAACATATACACACACATATACATATATATGTGTGTGTGTATA
>NC_068990.1:73219614-73220867 GCF_001194135.2 Octopus bimaculoides
TATATATATATATATATATATATATATATATATATGTATATATACACACACACACACATATATATTTATGTGTGTGTGTGTGTGAACACACATGGCTCAGTGGTTAGAGCATTGGGCTCACGATCACGAGGTAGGGAGTTTGATTCTCAGACAGAGCTGTGTATTGTGTTCTGGGCCATGGCACTTTATTTCATATTGCTCCAGTTCCCTCAGCTGTAGAAATGAATTGCGATGTCACTGGTGCAAAACTGTATTGTCCTTTGCCTTTCTCTTGGATTACATTGGTAGAATGGAGAGGGGAGGCCAGTACGTATGGGTGACTACTGGTCTTCCATAAGCAACCTTGCCTG
The DNA here is from genome assembly GCF_001194135.2 of Octopus bimaculoides. Classification (NCBI taxonomy): domain Eukaryota; kingdom Metazoa; phylum Mollusca; class Cephalopoda; order Octopoda; family Octopodidae; genus Octopus; species Octopus bimaculoides. Next base: position 73,219,965 of record NC_068990.1, read on the forward strand.
GACTTGTATCTTCTAGGTGCAATCCCATGGTCTTTACTCACTACTCTTTACTCTCTCTCTCTCTATATATATATTATTTGTGTATATATATATATGGAGGCTGAAAAGTTCCTGGCTTTGGGTAAAAAAAAACACAGGAGGGTCAGTTAATTATGATTTTATTCAACATATTTTCTTCTCAGATTTACTCATTTATTGCAGCGGTCCTTCAGTTTTTTAAGCCCTGTAAATGAACTCGGAAGTCTGGGCCTCCAACCAGGTCTTCTGTGACATCCTTGAAACCAGGAACTTTTCAATAACCTCTTGTGTATTCGATATCTGAAAGCTACAAATAATAGAGAAGTTTGAAAGATTGTTTTGATCCAATGGTAGAATGCCTGTTATGTTTACAGGAGATGTAGGTTCGAGTCTTACTGGCAGCCACCAATTCTTTTTATTTAAAAGGTTTTGAACCTAATATCTGCATGCTATTATTTATAGCTATATTTATTTTGAGATTCATCATTCCTAAAAAGAAATATATATATGCAGGCATGGCTGTGTGGTAGGAAACTTGCTTCCCAGCCTCATAGTTCCAGGTTCAGTCCCACTGCATGGACCTTGGGCAAGTGTCTTCTATTGTAGCCTCGGACCAACCAAAGCCTTGTGAGTGGATTTGGTAGAGGAAAACAGAAGAAACTGAAAGAAGCCCCTTCAGGTAGATGGCCCTGCTCAGTATGTAGAAAAGGAGTAGGTAGTAACTCTATAAGATGTACCCGGTGCAAGCTATGGACACATAAGAGGTGCAGCAACATCAAAGGCAGGTTAACTAGCAAGTTAGTTTTTGTTTGTGGCAGATGTTCAGGTGCAATAAAGACTGCAAACAAACAGGAAACAACTTCTATCTCATTCCAGGGTGAAAAA
>NC_068990.1:73220985-73225985 GCF_001194135.2 Octopus bimaculoides
ATATATATATATATATATATACAGGAGTGGCTGTGTGATAAGTAGCTTGCTTACAGACAACATGGTTCTGGGTTCAGTCCCCCCACCATCACTTGACAACTGATGTTGGTGTGTTTACGTACCCATAACTTAGCAATTCAGCAAAAGAGGCTGATAGAATAAGTACTAAGCTCAAAAAAGAATAAGTCCTGAGGTCAATTTGTTTGGCTAAAATCCTTCAAAGTGGTATTCCAGCATGGCTACAGTCGAATGACTGAAAAGAATAAAAGAATAAAAGAATATATATGTATGTATGTATGAATGTATACATGCTTGTATGTATGTATGTCATTGTTCAGCTTTATTTCAAGATTTCTTGCCAATAGAAAAAAGCTGGTTTCTAACCTAGATCCAAGGCTCCTTCATTGGAATTTCAACATCAACCATAGGGTAATTTTGTTTGTTTATATGTATGTATGTATGCGTACACATACACACATATACTTATGCAATTGTATATAACGAAATAGATCAAAAGTTCTTCCTGAGCCATGACTGCGGTTTTCCGGATTCTATTGCATATATATTCTGCCTCTTGGATGGGATTCTGGTCTATCACAAGACTAATCAATTCTGCTAGTTGAGTGAACTGGAGCAATGTAAAATGAAGTCTTTTACTTAAGACCACAACACATTGCTCTGTCTAGGAATTGAAACTACGATCCTGAGTCCAACAAGCATTCTAACTAAGATTACCTCATCTGCTTTTCAGAATAGTATGCCATACACTACATTATCCAATGTGTTATAGCTGAAGACAATAGGTTGTAGGTTAATGAAAATTTCATTGCTATTTCTAGGAAATTGAGTAACCATACAAAGGCTTCATTGTTGGCAGTGGTAGTCTAATGATCTAGATGCTCTACTGAACTTTTCCTAAGCATAATTTGAACTGAGTACAACAAGCTAATGAACTATTTATTCAACGACCCTAATGTAGACAGCATGATTCCTATTTTGCAGGTAGATAACAGAGACTATTAAGAATTAAGTGTGTTTGCTGCCAGAAACATAGTGCACAACTGATGGTTATGTGAACTTTTAACACTTCTACAACACAGCTGGCACACTAAAGATGTGATCATGAAGAAAATGATAGAAATTATGGCAACAACACAAAAACTGCCAGTCTCAGAGTCTAGTTTATATTCAACAAGTAAACAGTCTTAACTTATGATATCCAAATGAAAAGTGATCACCTTTAAAAGACATTAAAATTTCATTATGCTAAATTGTTAAAAAAAAAAAGAATCAGCCAAGAGATATTTTTTATTGATAGAGCATAGACCAATCTTGTTTATAAGGTTTTATACCAGTGGTTCCCAAAGCAGGCAGTACTGCCCCCCTGTGGGCAGCAGAAAGATCAAGAGAGGCATTAAAGAAAAGTGGGGCAATAAAAGGCTGTCCAAAAGGGGGGGGGGTGATGGATGTAAACCACCCCCAATAATGGGTTAATTTGGTTAGATTTTATTTGTAAATTACTGTTGTTTTGAATTTGCTGCAGAAAATGATCTACATTTGTGGTGCTGAGTAAGTAGGGGTCGCTAGGAATGTGGCTCATGTGTCAAGTGGGTAGCAGCCCGAAAAAGTTTGGGAACCATTGGTTTATACAAACAAGTCTCAAGCAATGACAAAAGCTCTCAATGATATAAATAGGGTGTTCAAAATGTCTTTGTGAAACTTGAGTGTCTTTTTTAAAAATTGCATTGATTTCTTATACAGGTGTATAGAGTAAAATTTTGAAGAAGGGAGGAAATTGATAAAATTCACTTTCAATACTTGCCAGAGATTTTATTTTATCAGCTCTCAGAAGGATGAAAGATAAAGAGTTGACCTCAGCACGATATAAATTCAGAATCTAAAAAGGCCAGAAGAAATTCTGCAAGATATTTTGTTTGATACCGATTCTACAAATGAAGACATATGGCCTGGTGGTAAAGGTGTTGCACTCATGATTGTGAAATCATGGTTTCAATTACTACACTGGGTGGTGTATTGTGATCTTGAGCAAAACTCTTCATCCTCATGTTGGTCTGCAATTTACTTTGATACTTGATGTGTGGCTTACTGTGCACCTACTCAGGCAACATTAATTTGATGGAAGTTGTGAACAAAAGTGGGTTGGCTGGTTGGCATATACACCAAGACAATTTTGGAGGACCAAGAATTCCATGTGAAATGCAGCAGAAATTGAAAAAAATTGTGACGGTGTCTAAATGTTTTTACTACATGTTTACACTATAAACTATGTTGACTTGTATGTCAGAAAATATGGCACATTATCTAAAATGTCCATCCCTTTATACAAAAATAGGGTGTGATTTGAAAAAGACTCAGTTGATATTTCTAGCTAGTTCTGAGGCAGCTAGCTGGCAGAATCATTAAAACACCAGGCAAAATGCTTAGCAGCATTTCATCCATATTTATGCTCTGAGTTCAAATGCCAGGGTCGAATTTGCATTTCATCCTTTTGGGGTCGATAAAATAAGTACCGGTTGAACACTGGGGTCGATGTAATCAACTTACCCCACCTCCAAACTTGCTGACATATCAAAATTAGAAACCAACATTTCTAGCTAGCTGAGTATCCATATAGCTGCTCCTTAATCTTTGTCAAGGTTATTAATTAACTAATTGAAACAAGATGGATTCAACTGAAGACTGAAACTTTGACAGTAACTGTTGGCTTGCTAGGAGCTTACCTACTGCTCTATAGTACTTGCTGCACTTCATCTAAATAGATTGTATTGCATTAACAAAGTTATAAAAAGCTATCATTGGCACAAATGAAAGTAAAATATATAAATTGGTATCAGACATCTGAAAAATCATTTCATTTCTCTAGTATATCACAGTATATTATTCTAAGTAAATATATCTAAATTGTTTGCATGATCTGAGCTAAATCTTATTTTTCTCTGTCAGTTAAATATATTGACGATAATCTACTTATGTTATTGAAAAGATGGCACTCAGAGTTCTTTTACTCGGCAATAAGACGAAATATCTATATGGGACAATAGAAATAACATTAAGAAGCTAACAACCATGATGGCTGTAATGTCATATGTAATGACTGTGCTTCTGGTACCTCTTGTCATGCTGCTCAAGATCAACTCTATTAGTATACATACATACATACATGCATACATACATGCATACATACCTACATACATACATATCTATGTACGTACATGCATACATACATATGCACGTACGTACATACATACATACATACATACATATGTATGTATGTACGTACATACATATACAAATATACATACATGCATTCATGCATACATAAATACATATATATACAAACATCTGAGGTGGTATCAAAAAGTTCCCGGACTAGTTCTGTAGCCTGTCAACCAATGACAACACACAGTTGCATGCACTGTGGGAACTAGCAGTGATCTTCATGAGGCGATGTGTTAAGTGACATTGGGCATACTTTGGCAAGCTTATGGTGATAAGGCACTGGGTTGTACACAATGTTTGGAGTGCCATGGGTGCTTCAAAAGCAGAAGAATGTCCCTGTAAGACGATGAGCAATCTGGAAGGCCTGCCTTGAACGGCACTCCCAGTAATATGGAGAAAATTCATCAGCTTGTGCATGAGGATCATTAGAGGAAAATCACTGACATTATTAATGTTTGAGGGAGAACATGCAGTGGGGCTGAACCCAGAACCATGTGGTTTTTGCACTTGGTCTGCCAGATACTTGACATGAATTTGTGTATTTCACACAAATTTTGTTGTAGCTCAGGAAAGGCAGAATGCTACTAATAAAAGCACACCCTGGTTTAATATTACTTCTTTATTATTAGTCAGTTGATTGGTTATTGATAAATCCAGTGATTATGCAAGCAATCGGTTAATTAGTTGGTTAAATAACTAACCAATTGACTTATAATACAGATGTGATATTGAGCCAGTGTGTGTGCGTTTGATATTGGCATACAGACACCCTCATGATACAACAAAATATAGGTATGTGTGTATGTGTGTGTGTGTGTATGTGTGTATGTGTGTGTGTGTGTGTGTGTGTGTGTGTGTGTGTGTGTGTGTGTGTGTGTGTGTGTGTGTGTGTGTGTGTGTGTGTGTGTGTGTGTGTATTATTCTCTTCTTGCCTCAATTACATGTGATTGTCACAAATAAGTGTCACCATCATTTCCAATCTACTGTGTAAACATGACTGGCTATGGGGAAATATTACCTTACTTGGAAACAGGTGAGAATTGGCAACAAAGAAGGAATCTGATCAGAGAAAATTTGCCTTAACAAATTCTGTCTGACTTGTACAAGGACAGAAAAGTGGATATTAAATGGTGCTGACGATACACACACACAAACGTTTGTGTGCATGTGTGCACGTTTGTGTGCATGCATGAGTGTGTATGTGCATGAGTGTGTGTGTGTGTGTGTGTGTGTGTGTGTGTGTGTGTGTGTGTGCACGAGTGTGTGTGAGTGCGCACACGTGCATATGTATGTAAGTAATATCTGTCACAGATCAGACCAGGTTATAAATTAGATATATTTCAACAGTGGAAAAGATCTCATAACGGTAAATTAAATCACTTTTCTTTTCAAGGACACAAAACTGCAATTACCAACATTCAAACATTTTTTTTTTTATTTCACATCTTCTGCTCTTTAAAAGCACACCAGCACCCCAATGCTATTTAACACCTCTCTTCAACTGTCCAGTTTTCAATACGTTTTGAGTTATTGATGGAATAAAGTCCAAAATAGACCAGCAGAACATTATTCCTTGCTACAAAAGTTTTGACAACAAAAGTCTTTACAAGTAATTTCGTACCTGTTTATTTTAATTTATTTTTCTTAATAAAAAGACAATTTCACCCTCTCGACGTGATTAGTCAATTCATACAAAACTAAATAACTTTGCTGAAGGGTAAAAAATAAAAATATTTGCTTCTGGTAAAGTAATTTACTTT
>NC_068990.1:73227642-73227931 GCF_001194135.2 Octopus bimaculoides
ATTATTATTATCATTATTATTATTATTATTATTATTATTTTTTTTTTTTTAAATTTTTTTTTTTTATTATTATCATTATTATTATTATCAATGTGCTGGAAAGGTGGTGAGTTGGCAGAATTGTTAGCACTCTGGACGAAATGATAAGCAGTATTTTGCTTGTCGCTACATTCTGAGTTCGAATTCCACTGAGGTCAACTTTGCCTTTCACCCTTTCAGGGTTGATAAATTAGGTACCAGTTGAGTACTGGGGTCAATGTAATCGACAATCCCCCCCCCCCACACACAC
>NC_068990.1:73227941-73229865 GCF_001194135.2 Octopus bimaculoides
CATCTAGAAGTGATGGTTATTAATTAACCCCAAGTCATAATTAATTAAGATTTCTGTTGGAAAAAAAAATTTCCAGCTTTGTCCATACTGAACAGTATTTTGTGGAGAAGATGGACAAGATTCCAGTGAATCTTTCCTTTTTAAAGATTGTAGGGTATAGTTCGTTTGGAGATTTGGTTGTTATTGTTAGCAGGTCAATTAACCCTATACAGGTACCCTTGTTGGTGTGTGTATTTCTGTATGTGTAATGTGGGCATGTGTGTGTGTGTGTGTGTGTGTGTGTGTGTGTAGATGTGATCCTGTGTTTGACCATGCTTTTGTGCTAAGAGTGCATGCAGGTGCATGTGTGTGTGTGTGTGTGTGTGTGTGTGTCAATTACTGGAGGTGTTCCAGACCTAAATGTTTCATGATAAAATCAATTACCAGCGGAATCTCTGCACATATCGTTACCATTTATTATTATGAAGTGTACTTACGTGACCTGAGTGTTTGGCCAGTCAGGGTCAGTTATCGGTCAGTCGTTTGGTGAGAAAAGGAAGAAAGAAAGAAAGAAAGAAGGAAAGAGTAACAGACAGAGGGAGAGATTGAGATGGGAGCGGGCAGAAAAGGAAAAGGAAACTGATTCAGAAATTGTGTGTAAGAGGAAAAGGAAAATACAATCTTTACCTCAGTGAAATTTAACATGGAACTGACCAACACTCATAAACCTCTTTAATAAGTGGAGGCAGGAAATGATTTCGTAAATTTCGTAAATATCAGAGTCAGTGTCACAAAAATAAATACTAGCTCAAAAATGCAAAAGATATAATTCGTTCTGAAATAATTGACCGAAATCTGACCTTCTTTTCTCAGAGATTATTACAAGTCACATGTGTAGCCTCCATAAAAACAAGCTGTAGTAACATTATGTTTAGCCAATGAAATGGTGATTGCATCTAGCATGACACATTTTAAGCAGTTTTGTATGTGTCTATGTCTGTGTAAGTTCGGCTGTTACTTCTTCTAAGTGTAAGTTGATCTGTTTACTACACACTCATGCTGATGCACCCACAGTAAGAAGATCAAGCACACATGCACACACACACACACACACACACACACACATAGAAACAAATGTACATACACACGCACACACACATACACACACACACAAATATAGGTATAATGTGATGGTGTATGCTGTGCAACATATTTAGCGAATAACTAGATGATAACCAGACTTTCAAATAACTGAACATTTTAAATATTCACACCTCTTAGCACAATGTCCCAGTACAGGCTAATATGTAAGAGAAATGAAAAAGACACAGGAACCTCCACATTATCAAGGCACACTTTATTAGAAAACAGAAACCAACTTTGAAATGCAGAGGTGAGTTGGATTCATGGGATAAAAATTCTTCCCAAGTGATATAGACTCTTTGGGATGGCTTCCTGATTTCCATGGCATATACATTCCCCACCTGGATGGGAAACCAGCCTGTTGCAGGATCATGCATTTTTGCCAGCTGAGTAGACAGAAGCAACATGAAATGAAGTGTTTTGCTCAAGAATATAACGCATTACCCAGTCCAGGAATCGAAACCACAATCTTATGATCATGAGTTCAGCACCCTAACCACTAAGCCACGTGCTTCCGCAGTTGGCTACATGGAAATTCATATTTAGTTTCTCTGAGTAGTAAAAGTTTGGGCTCATGTTTGCAGTTCACCATTTACCCACTGACTTCGGAGCCAGTAGTATTATTCAAGGAGGAATAAACGAGATCCCCACAGGCTCCCATCATTAGCTTTAGGCAAGAAGCACTGTTGCACTTCTTGTCTAATGAATCCTTAATGCTGTAATGAAGATAAAGACTCCTGTATCCATATCTTTTATCTTTTACTTGTTTCAGTAATAAGACTGTGTATATATATATATATAT
>NC_068990.1:73230007-73231019 GCF_001194135.2 Octopus bimaculoides
ATATATATAAATATATACACACACATACACACACATACACACACACATGATGGGCTCTGATAGATAGAAATTGAAAGAAGCACAACTGATGTTGGTGTGTTTATGTCCCCGTAACTTAGCAGTTTGGCAAAAGAGAATGATAGAATAAGTACCAGGCTTAAAAATAAAAAAAAAAGTCCTGGGGTTTGATTCATTTAACTAAAAATTCTTCAAGGTAGTACCCCAGCATGGCTGCAGTCCAATAACTGAAATAAGTAAAAAAAAATGAAAGATATGAATACAGCAGACTCTATCACAGCATTAAGGATTCATTATATATATATGTGTGTATATATTTATATATATACACATACATATGATGGGCTTCCTTCAGTTTTCATCTATCAGATCTACTCAAAGCTTTGCTCAGCTTGGGACGATAGTAAAAAGACACTTGCCTGAAGTGCTCTGCTATGGGACTGAACTCGAAATCATGTCACTGAGAAGCAAACTTCTTACCACCATGTATCTACTGTGCATAAATATTTATATATCATACATAATTAAATAATAAACGAATAATGCAGAGAGCTTCTTACAATGAGAAGGAATCACAAATGATTTATCATTCTTTATATATTCTGAGCAAATCATTCATCTACAGAGAAAAAGCAACAACAAATTGCTACAAACCAGAGTTCACTGGTTTGTAATAATTCTTTGCTGCTTTTCCTGTGTAGAGATGGGTGATTCACCTGAAATATATAAGGAATTAATAAATCATTAATTCTCTCTTTGCACTGTAAGAAGCTCTCCATTTTATTTCTTTATTGTTTTCTGATATCATAATGCTTTAAGAGAACTATTATACATTTCACATTTCTTCTATATGTTTGTATGCATTTGTGCATGAATGTATGTGTGCATGTATGTATATATATATATATATATATATATATATATGTCCCACCCATGCTAGCATGGAAAGATGTTAAATGATGTCGATGACGATGATGATATCATGATCATGATC
>NC_068990.1:73231029-73232208 GCF_001194135.2 Octopus bimaculoides
TATATATATATGTATGTATGTATATATGTATGTATATATATGTATTAGTTTCAGCTCAAATATATATATATATATATTAGTTTCAGCTCATGCTGGGGCACTGCCCTTTTGCTTCACTTTTGTTACTGAGAGCCTCGTCTAATATGTGGTATTTGGTGAATAAGGGACTTTGATGTCACTACCCTCATTTGCACCTCTTGTCGTGAGATAGGTTCATCTGGGACTCTCGACAGGAAGAGGTCTAGTTTTAATTTGAAAATACCTATATCCACTTTGTGTAGGTCCCTCAGGCACTTTGGGAGAATATTAAAAAGCTGTGGGCTCCTGAAACCCAGGCTTTTGCAGTAACTGGCCCTGAAGTGCAAAAGCATTGCTGGGATCTTTGGCTCTGTGCAGTTTGACCCATACTGGCATTTTTATAGCTTTCAATTCCAAAATTTGGTACAATTCCTAGTAGGATATTTCGGGTGTATATTACTGCATACCTCTCCCACCTTCACTCCAGGGAGTAGAGTCTTGGCTGTTTCAGCTTTTCCCAGTAGCAGAGCTGTTGCCAAGAGACGATCTTCTTTGTGAAGCTTCTCTGAATTGCTTCAAGGTCCGCTGTTAATTTTACACTGTTGGGGGACCATAGCTGGGAGCAGTAATCCAGGCGGCTGAGGATGAATGTCCTCCAGAGGATTATCATGGTTTTTTTCTCTGGTTCTCAACGTTCTCAGTATTCATCCAGCCAGTCATCAGCACTTTGTCCTCATTCTGGTAATGTGCACTTAGAATGAAGTTACCAGAAGTTAGTTGAAAACCAGCTCTGGCAATCGTCGGAAGTGACTGCCAGAGTTGGCTCTCATCTTCTGGTATGAAACTGATTGGCAATTTGAGTATTGTTAAACTTAGCACACACACACACACACACACACACACACGCACGCACACACACGCACGCACGCACGCATGCACACATACATGCATGCATGCACATGCACACACAGACACACACACATGCAAACCTACACACACAAACACACACACAAACATGCACATACAAACACACATACACAAACACACACACACCCTCACACACACACACACATGCACATGCACATAAACTGTATTAGTTACTTTGTGCTTCCATGCAATAAGGCAAAATGCTCACTATACACAAGTGTTTATAAGTGTAAG
>NC_068990.1:73233215-73233984 GCF_001194135.2 Octopus bimaculoides
AAACACACAGACATACATACATACATATATTCATGCATTTACATACATATATGCATATGTCGATATAAACATGCATGCATTTGCAAACACACAGACATACATACATACATATATTCATGCATTTACATACATATATGCATATGTCGATATAAACATGCATGCATTTGCAAACACACAGACATACATACAGGGGCACTTGCCTAAGTAACAATCTTGAGAAATTAGGCTTCTCAAAACCAGAAAGGAGAAATCTGATTCAAAGACTCACTCAGAACCACTGCTTCTTGTATGGATCTACAGTATATTATGGATTATGTATTTAGTGAAATGTTTCCTAGAGTAACCTTAGGACCCATGATATACTCAGTCAGGAACAGCTAATCATATGCACCACATGAATATATTTCTACTTGTACTTGACTACCCATGTACGTATTCCTCTACTTTTGTTGGGTACACATTTATTTTTTACCTGGTGCATCACTATTTAGGTACCTTATTCACTCAAATCCTGATCTATTATATATAAATATATATTATTAAATGCTATATCTCCATTTTCTTACTTTCTTTTGAATGATTATAAACCATGATGATGATGATCATCATCATCGTTTAACGTCCGCTTTCCATGCTAGCATGGGTTAAACGATTTGACTGAGGACTGGCAAGCCAGAAGGCTGCACCAGGCTCCAATCTGATCTGGCAGAGTTTCTACAGCTGGATGCCTTCCTAACGCCAACCACTCTGAGAGTGTAGTGCATGCTTT
>NC_068990.1:73234353-73236308 GCF_001194135.2 Octopus bimaculoides
ATATATCATGGTTTATAATCATTTAAAAGAAAGTAAGAAAATGGAGATATAGCATTTAATAAAATTTATTGTCTGCAAAAATCAAACATAGTCACTTACAGCTGTTTCAATTAAGACTAATAGATTAAATAGCTATTATTAAAATTATTATATTAGGTAAAATCTCTTCAGAGGGGTAGAAACAAGATAAACCATTAATGTTTTTTAAGTGTTGTATATTAGAATCATCACAGCAGACTCGTTCTAAAATACAACACTTAAAAACCTAATGATATATCTTTTTTCTACCCTTCTGAACAGATTTTGCCTACTATAAGGATTTTAATAATTGCTATTTAATCTATTAGGCTTAATTGAAATAGCTGTAAGGGACTATGTTTGATTTTTGCAGATAATAAATTTTTATTAAATATTATATCTCTATTTTCTTACTTTCTTTTGAATGATTATAAACCATGATTTATATATAAAGCTATTGTTTTATGAATATTATCATTCACGACAAATATTAGGTAGTAAACCAGTAGTTCATTGGATGATACCATCCCTTAATGAGACCAATTTAACCTCTAAATGAATATACACACACACACATATTCAGAACTCATGTAATTTCGACCTTCCTTGGTCTTGGTTTTCTTTCTCTTTCTTTTTGTTTCCCTGGGTGGCTGAATTTAGCATTCCATGCTCTCACCATGGCAGCTGGGGTTTGTTTCTCTGTTTCCCTACTTAGGAACTACTATTTATTTCAATGCAGTGCTACAGGATGGCTGCAGTTCAATGACTGAAATGAGTAAAAGAAAACAGAAAAAAAAGAAGAATTCTCCTCTTCTATTTCTTTACAACTACAACAGCATTGACTTTTCCCAACCAAAATAGCATTCCTCTCTTTCTTCCCAAATCAACCTCTTTATTTTTTTTCCTTTTTGTTTTGTTCTGTGAGTGTTATCTTCTCTAAAAGTCAGGTTTGAGTCTTTTTCTTCTCAAAATAAAAACTGAAAAATAAAGATAGAACTCTACAAACTCTACAGAAAAAAACAACAACAAAACGAACAAAACAAGAAATAACAAAAAACAAGCAAAATACTAAATATACTTTTATGTCACTTTCAAAATACATAAAACGAATTTGTAAATAATTTAACTTTTGAACTGCTTATGTATTCATTTATTTTTATTATTTCTATTGCGCAAAAAACACCTGTTTAAACTATTGCCCTCCAAAATTTCTGCCTTCTACATCTACATCTATTTACAACATTATAAAATCATGTTAGAAATTGCTGAAAATATTTCAACTAATAACTTAATTTTGTACAGATCTTTTTGAAACAAAATCAAATCCCATAATTTATCAAATTGACAATTCTTATTCCATAGTAACATATTTTTATGATTAAGTTAAAACATTAAACAAAAAACAAAAAACAAACAAAATTGTTTTCTTTTTTTTTTTATTTCTTTCTTTCTTTTTTTATTTGCTAAACTAAGAAAAGAACCAGTGGAAAATTAAATTTCTATATTGTATAGGCAAAACAACAATAGTTGGATTGCATTTTAAATGCTCGCTTATTCTCCATTTCCATAGAGATCACTATTACCTGTTGAAATGTTATCAAAACATAAATTCACGTCTAGGCGTGTCTGTGTGGTAAGAAGTTTATTTCCCAAACTACACAGTTCTGGGTTCAGTTTTACTGCAGGGTATCGCTTGAGCAAGTGTCTTCTTCTATAGCCCTGAGGTTACTAGAACCTTGTGACTGCTTCATAGAAACTGAAAGAAACCTGTTGTGTACAGACACGCACAAACATGTATAATCACGAGTGCAGCACCCTAACCACTAAGCTATGCACCTTCACATACACACACACATACACACACACATGCACACACACACACACACGCACACACACACACACACACACACACACACACACACATATATGTATGTATA
>NC_068990.1:73236318-73238377 GCF_001194135.2 Octopus bimaculoides
ATATATATATATATATATATATATATATAATTGACTCATCTAGAGACCATAAGTCAGGAAAAGATGCACTCATATATCTGTCAGTAGGGTGGATATATTATCTGAAATGTATAGTATTAAATATCCATGCAATCGGTTTCGCATAAAGAATACAATGGAGTGTTAGGTAATAATCTGATTATATAACTTTGCACTCATCAGAGTTAACTAATATGGAAGGAAATATGCCAACTGTTCTCTATTGTCAGAGGCAGATTAGCACAAGTGGTCAGCATTTGCTGTGAAAAAAAAGTAGTGAAATGAAAAAGGGGCAGGGGATTAAGCTTGGAGTTATGTCCCTAGGTTGGATATGCCGTGGAGCTGGTGAGAGCTATCTTGAAGTGGGGAAGGTGTGTATTATTAAGGTGGTGCTCCCGTGAGGGTGGGCTGTGTGATATGTGTAGTGGTGTCATATGTATAATTTTTTGGGTGGGAGATGTAGGTATGTATAGCTGTGTTCGTTTGTCTGTTTTCTTTCTGTAAAGGATTAAAGTTGTGGGGTATTTTATGTTAGCATGCAGTGTGTAACGTGTATTGTATGTGTGAGTGGGGTCTGTGAATGTATGGGGGTACAATTTGTATGTAGAGGTATGTGCTAGGGGTGGTGGAGACTTATTTTGTGGGGTGTCTGCCTTATAGGGGTATGTGTATGTGTACATGGGTGCATTGGTGTTTGCCTTAGTGAGACTCTTTTTGCCAGGCCTGAGGGCATTGGTGGAAGGTCGTTGATAGAGGGTTGAGTCAGGGGACCAGTGGTTACAGTCATGGTGGGGCACACAGGTGACAGGTGTGATAGGATGTTTTCTTTCATGTGGGCAAGGATTAAACACCTCATTTTTTCTATTCAGGTAGATGTCTGCCTGCTATTCAGCAGATACAAAAGAAGGGCATTCAACACATTTATTGGGAGTTACGTGTATGGATCAAAACTGTTTGATCCAAATTCGTTGGTACTCTGAGTTTTAAGCACAATGCTAGTCTTCAGCCATTTTGAATTTGAATAATTACTGTATGTATAACTATATGCATGTGTGAATGAAAAATAGTGATGAGGACGAGGATGATGATGATGATAAAGATGATGAAGATGAGAAGGAAGAGGGAGATGTTGATATAGAAAAAAAAGAAATAATTATTCTTTTCCTACCATCAATTCTCAAAGAGATTTTTCTGTACACATATGCAATATCATAAATCTGTTTGAATAATAACTTTTATAGGGTCAGCTTATTTTGATATCATTACAAAAAGAAAAAATATAATATATATAAATATAAAACACGCACAAGATACCTGAATGAATAAATAACACTGTTTAATACCAATTGGTAATTGTTTGAATCAAAGCCAAGCCCTTTAAGCATAGAAATGGTCTCAGTGCCAAAACACAGATAAAAGAATTGTCTATCATTTATTCAATCAAGGTATTATTTTTTTGTCAAATATCTCTTAAAGATAGTTTGCCTAATTTTGCTTCCTAAAACAGTGAAGCTTGATTTTCTAAACACTACTTTCTCAATGTCCAATTCTATACTTATTTCCTTATCAGAAGTGTAACCATCAAAGTAAATATTACTATTGCTTAATAGGTTTTTCATCTTGTTCTGTCACCAATATTCTAAGATTCATTCTAAACATAACATTTACCAAAATAAACTCTTGTATAAGAGCAATCATTGGATACCAATCTTGTAAACATGCTCAGTTGAATGACTTGATTTTTCTGTGATCTTATCATTTCCAACTAGCAATCTTTTGTAATCAGTTAATTCATAAGTATGAAGTATGCAGCAGCAGAGAAAGAAGGTGGAAGAAAAAAAACAACAACAAAAAAACAAAGAAAAACAGTAGTAAATGGATTTTATAAAGTATATGGTGTTGTGCATGGAAAGAGAAAAAAAGAAGCAACAAATAGAACAGAAAAAGAGAGAGACAGATGAGTGAGACAGAGAGATGAGAGAGAGAGAGAGAGAGAGAGAGAGAGAGAGAGAGAGAGAGAGAGAGAGAGAGAGAGAGAGAG
>NC_068990.1:73238957-73241457 GCF_001194135.2 Octopus bimaculoides
ATATATATATATATATATATATATATATATATATATATGTACATTTATGCATATATATATATATGTATACATACTTATACACATACACACGCACACACATACACACACACATGATGTATGCAAATGTATGTATATATGCGAAAAATTTTAGAGATGACTCGTGGACTCTTGTGTCTTCTCTTCAGTCATGAGATTCTAAGTCAGAAACTTGATGTTAGTTTGCAAATTTGCATAGGACATGTACTCTAACAAAATGCATATTTTGTTAAAGTTGTTTTCTTATTACATATTTGCAGGATCTTCTGTTTTGAATTGTTTAATTTTTTCATTCATAATTTGTTTCTCCTGTAGAAGTGAATTTAGCTAAATAGTTCATTGGGCTTGAGTTCATATTTGCAACAAGAAAAGTGCAGCAAAGCTGCATGATTGTAGTGTCAGACGGGACATACAGACCATCGTGTTTTTCTTCTTCTCTTCCATTTTATGAATCCAGCATGCACATATTCATTGTGTGTTTGTATGTCTCTTTCCAGTTTCTACTCAAAACTGTTTACAGATCACAACCACCTCATGAACCTCCGTTCATGAGAAATGCATCACGATCCAATGGTTGTGAAAAAATGCATTCCAATGCATTCTCAGCACGACCCTTAAACTGAAGTATCTAAAGATCTTTAAACTGAGGTATCTTAAAGCTTCTCAGGAAAACAGCCATCTAAAAAATTCATTAACGCTATACTATTAGTTCAGTTGACTTTCTTCCATCTGTGACGGTCTTGGAAATTATTTAGCTGATAATTATTATTATTATTATTTAGCTGATAATTATTATTATTATTATCATCATTATTATTGAGTGAGAGAGCTGTGCATGAAATTTAGTTAAAAGTCATGAAAGTGGTTGACAAACTGTCTGCTAATATTTCAAAAATAATGGCAGAATCATTTACATGTGGGGCAAAATGCTTCTTGGCATTTCGTCTGTCTTTACATTCTGAGTTGAAATTCCACTGAGTTTGACTTTGCTTTTCGTCCTTTTGGAGTCAATGAAATAAGTAACAGTTGAATGTTGGGGTGGATGTAATTGACTTAATTCCATCCCCCGAAACTTTAAAGTCAATATTTTAGAAGTAAACTAATTATTGGCTACCTCATGTTAGCTGAGAAAACTAGAATTTTTATTATTAGCCTTCTCAGATCAGCTCATGTGCCCATTAAGAAACTTACAAATCTCAGAGTTGAAATATGTATGGCAGAAATAATATTCCACTAAAATGAAAAATCAACTGAGTGCATATTTTTCACTGCTCTCTGAGCTGCATTAAAAAACATCTATGCAATATGCTCGCAGCAGTATTCTGTTGATAGTTTAATTACAGAAATTTTCTTTTATTTCTAAATCATTTTCCCTTTCTATTATATTTTCTGCATTTTCATTCCAACTGCCTTTTGATAATAGTCTTTTTTTTTTTTTAGATAGAAATAATGCTATTTTAAAAATATTCAAATGCATTACTCACTGCTTCCAATCATATTAAGAAAATATTTTTCAAAAAACTTAATCTCAATTCATATTCAAAGTTTAACACCAGAAATTAAGATTTAAAATCATTTTTCAGTTTTTACCAATTTGGAAATTTCAAATCAGAATAACCAAGGATTTTTTCCTGTCTTTTTGTTGTTTTTTCATTTTTGTTTTTTGAAATATGGAAAGTACTTGAATTTCTCATTTCTGTTCATAAGAAAAAATTTTTTGTAATACGAATGGAATTTGAAAATAGAAATAACAATTTTTCATATTTTCTCAAAAATTGAAAATATAGAAGTATCATAATTATTTTTCTAGAATATCCAAATTTATATGGTAGCCTATAGCTACAGACATAATTCCATTTTATTTTATTTTATTTCATCTTTTTGTTTTTATTTATTTTGCAACAGTGCTGTACACAGACAAAATAGTAACATGAAGACTTTCTAATTAAGATGAAAATGAAACTAAAAAAAACATTGCCCCAAACACTTTAAAATATATTATAATCAGTTGCACATGCATGTTTGTTATGTACTTTGTGTGACGGAATTACAAGGTTAACTAAACTCTACTCCTACAGGCCTCAGTCTATCAAATGAAGAGTAAACAGGTTTGTAAAAAAAAACAAAAAACAAACACACAAACACCTTCTCTCTTGATTATTATGCGTAAAATCTCATGTGGTTTTTGTTGTTGTTTGTTGTTCAGCTTCAGGTCAACCCTAATGAAGCAGAGCAATGATCAAAGATATTCAAGCAGTTACCGTTCCGTATACATTCTGAGTATTTTCTTTTTCTTTTGGTCGGGTGAGGTGTATCTAGGAATACATTATATTAGTAGTGTGTCCTTCACTTTATTTTCATATGATGTGGTGTAATTTGAGAAAGATGTGGCTGATTTTTCTAGCTGTTTGAGCAACCTTGTTGAGGCTGCAAGAGTATAACTATATGAACTACTGTGATCATC
>NC_068990.1:73243957-73254162 GCF_001194135.2 Octopus bimaculoides
GACATAAAGCTGAATGAACTGAAACAATTTTCTGGATTTGGAGAGATGGTTGTTCAAGGCACCTGATCATTACCTCAATTAAAGAATTGACCTTGGAGGGATGAAGTGCAAAAACCAAACCCAGTGAGACTGAACCTGTTAGCATTCGGATTACTCTATCAAATGTAAAGCTTATTTATCTACATTTTTCTTTTAATTAATCATGCATGATCATTGAGATTTCGATGATATGATTGTAGGAGAGGTGTAAGAGATCGGATCTGGCCAGTTTGAACAAAAAACAGGTAGAATATTTGGGCAGAATTAGTGCTCTTCATTAATCTGGCCCTCTTAATTAATCAATTACTCTTCTTTTTCTGTTCATTCACTACCCATATTTTATTGTTTTTTTAATAGTCCAAATATATATTTTCAACACTGATTCAAAGCTGGTGATTTTGGGTGAGGGTATAGTTCATTAAATTGACCCCAGTACTTTATTTTATTGCCCTTCCCTCCTTCCAGAAAACTGAATGGAAAAGTTGACTTCAGTAAGACTGGTTTCAAATTTTGGCACAAGGTCAGCAGTTTCAGGGGAGAGCATAAGTCAATTACATCAATCCCAGTGCTCAACTTATTTTATTGACCCTGAAAGGATAAAAGGTTAAGTCAACCTTGGCAGAATTTGAACTCAGAATAAAAAAGCAGATGAAACACCTCTAAGCATTCTGCCTGGCATGCTAAAGATTCTGCCAGCTTGCTACCTCGCAACTTCAATAGTATTGGAACTCTGAACATATTAGAAAGATCCAGGGCATGATTTAGAATTACAACTCACTGAATGTTAAGCTGAGATTCATGTTATTAACAAAACATTACCGAATTGTAAAAATAAAAAACACAAGAAAAATATCTAATTTTGAAGCAAGTTTTTCATTTTCTCTTCAGATTAATTGGTATTTTAAGAATCTATGTGAATCTATAAGAAACTAATAATTATTTATAGATTCTTAGATGCATTTTAAAATATATAATTTAAGCTGTTATTACTGGTCTTTTTTACACTGAAGGAATAATATTAGCACTATTCAATGCCTTGCTTCATTTTAGCACTTTTTTCTGCTTAGTCTTAAAAAAAGATATTATACTATTGATTTCTAATATTGGCGCAAGACCACACATTTTGAGGGAAGGAATAATCGATTGACTGGTATATATTTTATCATATATGGTAGGGTCAAATATATGTAATATAGTGAGTTGACAAACTTTGATTAACTGATATTGTTCATACAATGAGCTGATAAAAAAACATTCTAGTAGTATTTAAAATCTAAAAGCAACAAGCAAAGAAAATAATTCCAATATAATCAACTGACTGAAGTTTTAGCAAATTTGTGATGCAGGTGGGAATAGTTCTTGTTTTAAAGTCAACTGATGAAAGCAGCCAGTGTTTCAGGCTTGCATGATCTCTTCAGCAAAGCATATTCTACTCAGTTGAGAAATCTTGGAAGGGACATACATACAGACATACATACACATATGAGAGAGAAAGAGAGAGAGAGAGAGAGAGAGAGATAGGGAGTATTGTGATATTAGTGTTAAGGAGAAGATGGCAAGCTGGCAGAATTGTTAGCACACTGAGTTAAATGCTTAGCAGCATTTGTCCATCTTTACATTCTGGGTTCAAATTCTGCTGAGGTCAACTTCACCTTTCAGCCTTTCAGAGTTGATAAAATAAGTACTAGTTGAGCACTGGGGTCGATTTAATTGATTTAGCTCCTCCTCCACTACTTTGTCCCACATCTTCTTGAGTTTACCCCTTCCACAGATACCTTCTACAATTAGAGCTCAGCACTTCTTTATGCAGCTGTCTTCATCCACATGCATCACATGACCAAACCAGCACAGTCTTCTCTCTTGCACACAACCTCTGATGCTTCTTATACCCAGTTTTCCTCTTAAATCATTTATACTCTGTTGTGCATGCACACACTGACATTACCCATGCAGTGGAGCATAGCAAGTGTTTGGAACTTAAACCTACAAGAAATTTCACAAGAAGTTTTAATTTTGATAACTCAAAAATGGGAAGTTTATATGATTAAACCAGTGGTTGTATCAGGTGGGTTGGTATCAAAAGAGTTAAAAGATGCTATTAGTTTGCTTTTATTTTACATATAAATAGCCAGGTACAGAGGTACAGAGGCGGTATAGAAATAAGGATTTTGTTGTATATATTTATAGAAATGGGATACGTAAAGACTTGAAAGAAATGAAGCCAGTATGAAGCATCAGATGTAGTGTACAAGAGAGAAGATTACATTGGTATTGTCATGTAATGTGTATGAATGAAGATAGTTGCATCAAGAGGTGCTGATCTTTAATTGTGGAGGGAAGAGTAGATCCAGGAAGGCATGCGACAAAGTGGTGAGAAAGGATCTACAGATGTTGGAAATCACAGAGGGGATGACAGAGAACTGAAACTCCGGACAGTTTGCTGAGTTTGAAAAGACACATCAAGCTATGTAAAAATCATGGTTACCCTTGCATACAAGCTCATTTTCTGCAACCCTCTCCAGCTGGGCATCCCTAATCTTGCAGGCTCGAAAGTCTTGGTGCCACATAAAAAGGACCCATGCTGGTGCTGTGCAAAAGCACCCAGTATATTTTGTAAAGTGGTTGGTGTTAGGAAGGGCATCCAGCCATAGAAACCATGCCAAAAATAGACAGGGAGCCTGAAGAGCCTTTCAGCTGGTTAGCTCCTGTCAAACTGTCTAACCCATACAAGCTTAGAAAATGGATGGTAAATGATGGTGATGATGATGATGGTGGTAATAAAGATTGAGTCCCATACTTCCAACCTTTAGGGGCATTTATACTTCTAAGGGCTTGGGAGCATGGGTTCTGAGTTTCTTAATTTCTCCTCATCAACTTAAGAAGTAATTTTACTTTTATTAATAACATCCTGTTTGTCATAAGTGTTTGAGTGTTAGGTTTTTAGCAATCTTAAATATGAACTTGAAGACATAATTAAGTTTTAATGTAATAAAGCAAACTCATGTATTATGTTTTAAAGAATCTAAACTATGGAATAAAACTTATGATGTGATCAAAGTCTTCAATATAATGAAACAATGTCATAAAAATATATAATTTATGCATATTTATGTAAAAATATTTAATCCAAAACACTGAAACAAAATTTTTATTCTTTTTTTTTGTTTTGGGGCAATTAATGTTATTTCCTATTTGCTTCTATCTAAAAATCAAAGGAAATGACTACTATTCCCTTCAAACTTTGGTTTTGTGACCTGCACAGCAATGTTTTGAAACTGACCTATTTTCCATTACGTTTCTGACAGATCCAGCATTGAGTTGCTGAAGCAGAAATATCATTATTGCAAATGTTCAGCTCAATACCACAGGTTTGCTTGTCAGTTGCTTGACATTAACCACTTGAGCATGTCCCTTAGTGACTAACGATATGTGCATCTCTGATCATGAGCAGAAGTAGTGGAGGAGCATCATAGCCATGTGTTAAGAGAGATTGTTTGGGGTTTGAATAAGCATAGTTTGAAGGAACTATTAGTCATTTTCAATATTTTCTAGAGGCAAGCAAAAAGGAAATAACAGTTGCTACCCAAGGACAAAATGTGTGTTACATGGTGTAATCATTAGTCTTCACCTATGGTTCATTGGGAATTAAAGAACCAAAGTTTATGACAAATTAATTTATAATGAACTTGTCACCTGTTGGAATACTATTTATGCAAATTTATGCATCAAAACAGAAATAAGAACAGTTATACAATATGGAACTTCTGTGTGCCTTGATAGTTTGCTGAAACCACAATGCAGCTTCAATCCATAACTAAAATCATTTCAGTTCTATTCAGGCCACTTAGGAAAGGCATAAATGTCATATAATCCCATTAAAAAAGAAACAAAAATTAAAAAAACTCAAAGCCCTGTGCTTAGTCAAAAAGAAAATAAGATGAAAATATTTCCATTAATGAAATAAAACAGAATATTTATTCTGCTCATTTAATATCCAGATAATAAATGAGCAAGATTAATTTTTTTTATCTTCTTTCTCTTCACGAAGCAGTTTATGCCTTGTTGTTGTTGTCGTCGTCGTTGTTGTTGTTGTTACTGTTTAGTCTATTGTTTTGTTTCATCACTTTCACTATAGAAAACATCAAACAAACAAACAAATGAACAAACAAATAGAAATCCTCATCACGAATGTATGAATGAATCTGACAAAAGTTTCGTGTTATGATATCAGTGATATGACAAAACTTCTAAAGATGACGGAAACAATGAATAGACACGCAAAGTAATGATACATTTGTTTTGATAGTTTTCTAGTTAAAAGGAAAGAAGACAAAAAGAAAGAAAAAAAAAATCACAGCGCCCCAAAATAGTAACCCCCTTCTAACCTTTTCTTTCTATTTCTTGTTTTTTTATAAATACAATTTTCTTGTAAAATTTATTCTATTCATTTTTTTCCTCCCCTACCAAACAATCTCATGAAGGGATTCCCCTCCTCTCACCAAAAAAAGAAAAAAGAAAAAGCCATAATGTACATGAAAAGAAAAGAACAACAGTACAGTTGTGTGGTGGGTGGAAAAGGGGAGGCTGGAAAATTGGATTTCCCTGCGTGTTTTCTGAAATACAAAATATAACAAAATTTCAGCACTGGAAATGGCAATTTTTTTTTGTTGTTTTCTGAGTCTGGGTGACTGATAAAATAAGAGTACTGGATAACCAGCTGAGAAATTTTCTGCTTTTTCATATCCTGTCAATGACACCATGATGTGCCCATAGCCTAGACAATTAGCATTTGACAGTTGATTTCATCCAGCTCTAATAAAGTACCACAGGAAGACGTTTGACAGGCAGGGTGATAAAGTTTCTCCTGTGGCTCTTTATTATATTTTGCATGGCATACCTAATGTTGTTTATGTTCTGAGTTCAAATGCCACTGAGATTGACTTTGCCTTTCATCCCTTTGAGGTTGATAAAATAAGTACCAGTTGCATACTGGGTTGATGTAACTGACTTCCCTCAAAATTACTGGCCTTGTGCCAAATTTAGGAAAAAATATGTAATGCCATCTATAATATAAATTGAACATGGGCGACCATTGTATTCTTTCTTGTCTCGAGGTTCATGGCCAAATGGCGGGGTGGATTTGCGTGAAAAATGGCACACATGTGGAGACAGGTGCATAGATTGGAACACATTTTATATTTTTTCCTAGCCCCCATAGTTACCGAGAAAATCGATTAAACAACCTGCATGCGTGCGTGTATGTGAGTGTGTGTCACTGAAACCATTCATACATACATACATAATTACTCTCTCTCTCGGTTTTTCTCCGTCAATCACTCACACATTCACTCACTACAAAAACTGAATGGAAAAATTTCAGTTATCTTTCTCTCTTTCTTTCTTTCTTTCTCTCTCTCTCTCATATACACACACACACCATCAACATTCCTCTCTCTGTCTCGCACACCCCATCAAACATACACACACATGCACACACAGACATATACACGCACATCAATTCTTCCGTCTCACGCCAACTTCAAAAGAAGTTGAGTTATAAAACTGTCCATGTCTCTTTTCATTTGACGCCCACTTCAGAAGATCCCCTTTCGCCAAAACACATATTAAAAAAATATTTTCACTTGTCCAGCCATTGATCGAGAGATAAAACACAAACCACCTCCTGCTGACTGCAAATAGCCTGCCAAATTAGCCGCAAAAAACAGATGCACACATACACCAACACACGTCCATTTCATATGTCTTTCACTTTCTCTATGATTATACACATGTCCAATACAATAGCTCTCTAATGCATTTTCGTCTTCAACAGGTATGTATCTATTCTATAATATAAATTGTTTTCCTATGAGAGTATAACAATTACTATAAATGTAAGGCAGCAAACTGTCAGAATTGGTAGCATGCTGTGCAAAATGCTTAGGGGTATTTCGTCTGTCTTTACGTTCTGAGTTCAAATTCTGCCGATATCAACTTTGCCTTTCATTCTTTCAAGGTCGATAAAATAAACACCAGTTGAATACTTGAGTCGATGTAACCAACATATCCCCCTCTCTTGAAATTTCTGACTTTGTGCCAAAATTTGAAACCAATATCATTCAAATGTAATGATTTATTAAAATAATTTTTAGGATTCTCTGTTATATACTTTTATGATTTACCTAATGTAATGCAAGGTGTGCATTATAATTACAAATATTGTTTATTAAACATAATCTTTAAGTCTGACACTAGTACATTTTTATGATTTACTTAATATAAATATATAGTGTACTTTGTATTACATACGGAGTTTGTTAAACTTAGTAACATAATATTTAGGTGTAACTCTAATATATTTTTATGATTTAGTAAATGTAATATATGATACAGAGTGTTAAATTTAGTTATATAATCTTGAGGTCTGGCTCTAAAGTAGTTTTATGATTTAGCTAATGCAATATATGATATATCTTTACTGTACACAGTGTTAAATTTAGTTATGTAATAATCTAACTCTTGTATATTTTCATGATTTACTTAATATAAAAATATGATGTGTTTGTACTATAGACAGTATATTTTCATGATTTGAGGTGATGCACTGGATTAGATATAGACGTATGCTAAATTGTTTTTTTAATAGTGTGGTGTTATTTATGATATCTCATGAAGCTTGCTGTAACAAAAAGAAAACAAAAAAGATTGCCCGTGTCTTCATTAATGTATGCATAATCCACTGACATAAGCAGTAGTTACAATTGTAAAATCGATAATTATCATTAACTACATATGCTTAATGTATATGCTTCATGTATTTCCTGGTGGTTGCAATAGCATGGTGGAGTGTATACACTCTCAGAGCCCCAGTGTTAAAACACCTCAAAGTCATGAACAGTTGAGGTAACTCACTCTCAATCCCATTTGATAGTGATGGATACTGAAGTGTTTCACCACTTTTGTGACTTGTCAATATTATATACCCACCAGGGTTGAAGTCACTTATCCAGTCCATGACTTATTATGCTCATGGCTTGTAAAACCATGAGCTGGCATACCCAGAAATTGCATATATAAGAGAAAATTTACACATGAAATAAAAGCAGCTCTAGTATGATAAATATTATTAACTACATATAAAATGGGTATCTCATCAGCTGAAATCTAATACCTTCTGTGATCTGTGATAGATTTCTTAGCTTCCAGTGATGTTGGGAATTTTGTTTCACATTTGTGTGACATTACAGGAAACTGGTGATAAACTGTGGTGCTGCTGGATCAGAAGTCAATTAAATAGGAATAATAGTGGTTTCTTACATTGGAACAAGGTCAGATGTTTTAAATATTTTTTTTAATGCCAAAACAATGTAGGTTATAAAAATAAATCTTTTCTCTGTAGATTTCCAGAACAAGAAAGTCCTAACCTTGAAATATTGAAGTACCAGGTAATAGTACTAACCATTGATTTGTACTATAAATTTCTTTAACTTAAATTGTTTTGGCTTTAGAAAAACATGGAGGAGAAGCAACTTGACTGAATCAACTTATCAATATTCCTGGTATTTATTTTATAAACCCTCAAAAGAGGCTTGGACATAGTTTCACATCAGTGAAGAAATTTAGTCTCAAACTATATAGAAATATATAAATATAGTCTTAAGCTATAGAATTCTCTTCTATTTACAAAACACAATTTAATTCTGTTTGGGGAACTTTATTGTATAGTTGTTTATATTATATTTATTCTAAATACATCCAAGTAGGTTTGGATACCAAAAATGCCAGTCAATGTACTGCACATCATAGAAGAAAAACTTCTTCCTTTTATGATGACAGTGTTTTCAATATATTCATGTCACTGGCCAGGACATTGGTTTCAACACATTCAGCTCATTGACTGGGACACTGATAAGCACACTGTCAATGTAAAAGGGAGAAGTTTTTGTCTCTTAATATGCACACTACACTACAATGACCAGCATATCTTGTGTTCTAAACTGACTGGACATATTGAGAATAAATATACAAATAATCATTTCAGATCTCACTGTACATAGTGCAAATAATAATTTTTTATTGGTTGGTAATGATCAACAAATAATTTGTTCACAGAAAGTATAAGCGAAGCCAGCAGCATGATATAAGCTCAAAAGTGCAGATGCTACTGGCTGACAAGACATGACATGTCAAAACACTGTTGTCTCAGAATCCCATGCACCAATGAATCAAGTGTGTTGAATGTTTTGTTATTGTAAAAAGAAGTGTTTTTCCTGTGGCATATACTACAGCAACTAATGTATTTAGCAACTGTACCTTTCTGGATATATTACATGGTACATGATGCAAATAATATTTCTTTTATTGAACTGATGTTTTTGGCAAACACAGACCATCATACATTTTCTTCATTTGTGGTGTTTTACTTCTGACTAAATGCATTTTGATTTCTTTCTTTGTCAATCTAAGTTCAGTTCCCACATGGTCAAAATTGCATTTTAACACGCAAGGGTGCCCCCACTCTTCATTGAATTCCCCTCCTCCCTTGAAATATACTCAGATCAATTTAATCGATTCAGTCTCTTGCAAAATTGGCCAGATTTTCATATTAAAAAAAAAGTAATCAATAATTATTGTTATTTCTACTTTAGTTTGAATTTATAAATTATTACTTGCAATATAACGGGAGAAATAAATATTGTCCTATTCCAAAATGTCTCCCCCCAACGAATTTTTACGATATTGTAGTCACTTATAAGACCAATATTCAATTAATTCGAATCTCGTTGTGTTCAAACGACAATAAACTAGAGTGCAGCCTGAGTTGTTGGAACAAAAGATTATAAATAAAATAAAACCAGAAAAATAATCAATACATATCAGGCTACAATAGTAACATGTAATAACAACGATTTATAAACTTTGTACAAAAACCACATATTTTTCGGTGGAGTGGGTATGAAGTCAATTGACTCAAAATATGAAAGGCAAATCTGTTCTTGGCAGGATATGAATCCAGAACATTTTAAAGCAATATAACTATTGTGCGACTCAATTTATAATCTGCCCAATTTTTTAAACCAAAAATCAAGAGTAAAATTTGGGTATGAATAACACATGGAATTAGACTGCAATTTTTTTTTTTACCTATCCACTTTTATTAAGGAAAAAAATGACTCAATAATGTTCGATTGATTATTTTTCAGATTATTATTTCTTTATTGTATACAAACTTATTTCTATCAACTTATATTGAATGAAATATTAAAAACTAATATATTAGATTATGGTAGATTATCTACTCATGTAGCAGCTGTGCAGCATTGCCTGTTATACATGATATTTTAAGTGAATTTGAAGATGCATATAATACGAGGAAGCTTGTTATATAAGAGACTTTATGTTAAATTCGGAAGTGAATATTGTATAACACTTTACTAAGTCTCTCAATTCATGACTCTCAACACTCAAGTAGTGATGACGATGATGATGCTGATAGCGATGGTGATGACAGTTTCTGATTTTCGCAGAATGCTGTCATCGACCTCAGCATTTGACTGGTACTTTAGTTTTTGGAACCTGAAAATGATGATAGATAATGTACCTGGTAGGAATTGAACCCAGACTGCAAAAAGCTAATATTTTTTTCATATGTTGAAATCATTTTGACAAATCCAATGATAATTATGATGATCGTAATGATGATGATGATGAGGATGATAATCCTTTCTACTGCAAGCACAAAGCCTGAAATTTTAGGGTTGGGAGATAGTCGATAATGTAGATCCCCAGTACTCAACTGGTACTTATTTCATCTACCTTGAAAGGAGGAAAGGTGAAGACCTTGACAGAATTTGAACTCAGAATGATGATAATCATCATCATCATCATCATCGTCGTCGTTTAACGTCCGCTTTCCATGCTAGCATGGGTTGGACAATTTGACTGAGGACTGGTGAAACCAGATGGCTACACCAGGTGAAAACAAGCAATGTTAATTCTCTAAATGAAGTATTAACAGTAACTGCACATTGCTTGTTTTCACCTTTTCAATATCAGTGAAGAATTTCACTGGAAAAGAAGATATAAGTTTGCCAGGTTTTTGTCTCTCTCACCAAGGTCATCAGCTGTCGAACGCCGACGAAGGGAAATAACCCTGAAATCCGGAT
>NC_068990.1:73256598-73258059 GCF_001194135.2 Octopus bimaculoides
GTTAGAGTTAGCATTAGGGTTAGGGTTAGGGTTATGGCTAGGGTTAGGGTTAGGGTTAGGGTTAGGTTTAGCGTTAGGGTTAGGGTTAGGGTTAGTGTTAGGTTTAGGGTTAGGGTTAGGGTTAGCATTAGCGTTAGTGTTAGGGTTAGGTTAGCATTAGGGTTAGGGTTAGGTTAGCATGAGGGTTAGGGTTAGCGTTAGGGCTAGTGTTATGGTTAGGGTTCGGTTTAGGTTAAGGGTTAGGGTTAGGGTTTTGATGTCGCATGGTCAAAATTCCCGTGAGTTTTTATTAGACACTTTTGAAATTTATTCGAATATTGCGCTGAAGATCAGAATAGAGTAACTTCATACTCTTAACCGTGAAACGTCGTACCTAATTAACTAAAGGCAGGTTTGTTTTTGCTTTTCTCTTCTGTTTTTTGTTCTTTGTGTGCCATAAATATCGCCATCCTTTAGAGAAAAAATTTGTAGTTTGGAATCAGTAGTTCTTTGACTGCTATTTCTAAATTCTCAGTATGTTGGAGAAGCAACTCATGCTAATCCCTGTATATTTATGATTATAAATGGTTTTACCGATAAAGGTTTTTTCATACTGAACTACTTGGCAAAATTGCTAATTATTAATTTTATTACTAATTGACGATTCCCTGCCCTATATCTGTATATTTATCTATCTGTACATGTATATAAATGTATATATATGGGTGTGTGAATGAGAATCTTGAAAATTTCTGTGTACCAAATTCAATCATGTAGCATTGGTCAGCCTGGAGCTATAATAGAAACTGTGTGGAAGCTCTTTCTATATATATATATATATATATATATATATATATATATATATATATATATATATATATATATATATATATATACATGTATATATATACACACATACATACACACATTTATATATACATTCATACATATTTATAGATATATACATATTTATATATACATACACACACGCATGCACACACACACACACATATACATACATACATGCATACATATATATATATATGATATGCAATATATATATATATATGAATATGTATATATGTATGTGTGTGTGTCATATTTGTGTTTGTACCCCAACAGTGTTTGAGACCAGTATTGATTTGTTTGCATCCCAGTAATTTAACAGTTCAACAAAAGAAACTGATAGACAAAATATCACACTTAAGACCAATTTGTTTCAATTAAACTTTTCAATGTTGTACTCCAGCATGGGTATAGTTGAATGACCGAAATATGTAAAAGATGAAAGATATGCTCTAATATAAAATTCTGTAAACACTTGAATCACTTAACTCCTCAGCTACATACAAAATAATATGCATTAAAGTTCTGTTTCTAGCATTTATATAACCTATAACCTGTGTATAAGATATATATATATGTTGATATATATATGCATACATACAAATGTGTATATATATATATATATATATATATATA
>NC_068990.1:73258907-73267035 GCF_001194135.2 Octopus bimaculoides
TGTGTGTGTGTGTGTGTGTGTGTGTGTGTGTGTGTCTGTGTGTATATATATATATATATATATATATATACATATATATATGCATGTATGTATATCAATGATATATGTATCAATGATCTCTTTCATTTCTTTCATCTATTTTTCCCAATGCAAGAAATATCTAAGTCTGAAATATTTCAAAATTGGTTACATTTTCCAAGATGACAGATCTATTCCATAACCATTCAATATGATTAATTCTTTTCATTATTAAATCTAATTCATTTTTGAAATGCTTAAAATTCTATAAATCTATTCATACATTTTGGGACCGACAACAAACTGTCTGGATGAGAGATATGATTTACTATTGGTTATAAGTGGATCATTTGAAGACATAGTGGAATTGTGGACTAAATGACCTGGCAGTATTCAATTATATTCTTTAAAGTACTGCTTTTCAACCATCTGGACTTGGTAAAATAAGTTCTATTCAAGCACCAGAATCAATTAAAGCCCCAGTCCCTGGAAAAGTGTGATCTTGTTAGAAATAACAACAATGTAACAATGATAATAATAATAACAATAATGATACTACTACTACTACTACTACCACCACCATGACGACGACCACCATCACTAACATCACCGCCACCGCCGCCGCCGCAGCCGCCGCAGCCACTGCAGCAGCCGCCGCAGCCACCGCAGCAGCAGCTGCTGCCGCCGCCGCATCAGCCAACGCTACTACTACTACTACTAATAATAAAGATAATGATAATAATAGTAACTGCGTTAATATACTGGTTCTCATGACTTCTGATCTTAACTGATTGGAAGTGTTATCTGGTACATTGTTTTGCCTTGGTATAAAAGATGGACTACAGCAAATATCCTGCTCAGTATCACAGATTTCCTTGTTAGTTGTTTGAACTTTAACAAGCTGAGCAATGTCCCTTTGTTGGCTCTCCTCATGAGCACATAATACAGTGTTTCCATATCGACTGTGAGCTTTCTTTTGGGGTTGTGGTGATTGTGGGAATGGTAGTGCTGGTGTCGTTTTTGCTGTGTCCATGTTCGATGCATTAGGGGTTTCTGTGTTTTCAGGTGTTGACGTAGGTGCTTTTGTTTTCTGTTTCCTTTGCATTTCCTGTTGTTTTTTTTTTGCTTTGTGGGGTTCTTCCTCGTCTTTACTATGGGATGAGTAGTGTCTAGTGTCTGTATGGTCTGTCTCAGAGAGTGTGAGTCTGTCTGTGATAGTATGAGCATGCTTGTGTGAGTGTATGCTAGAGAGAGGGGATGAGAGGAGGGGCTAGTTTGACAGATACTCTGGGTGGTTTTCCCCATTGTATTGCATTCATGTGCCTCCATTGTTGTTTGAGGTGAGGCTGCAATTCTATTAAAAAGTCTCTGTTGTTGGGGATGTGCTGTATGCTGCAGATATGGCTGTGTACCTCCCAAGTTTTGTCGGTAGAAAGCTCTCAAGGGGCTTGTGGCCCTACAGGTGTCACCTCTGGGCTTTCTGCCTTCCATGACAATGTGCAGTTCCACCCCGTTGGGCAGCTGGATCAGGTCTGGGATCTTCACGATATTCATTAGTTTCCCATGGATTAATATGTCCAAGTTGATCCCACACCAGTTCTCCCTGCTGCTCCATTTTACCTCCAGGAGTGATTCTGGGTTCTGTACTGCGCAGGCAATGATCTATCAGATGTTTACACCTGGTGGCACACCACTTACTTTAATTCTTGCCGTGCACTTTGAGAGGTAGTTGGGATACAGGACCAACTTCTCAGTCCATCGCGGTGACACTGCATGTCTTCACATGAGATCCTCATCAACATAGCATGCCCCAGTGATAGCAGGATCAATGCGAAGGAAGAAAAACTAAACAACTATGATGATTTGAAGTGGGAAAAACGAATATTGTGGTCAATGAAGAGAGTAGACGTGATACCAATAGTAATTGGTGCACTTGGAAGTATCAGTATTCAACTACAAACATGGCAGAAAAAGATTGGTGCAAGTGTGAAAGCAGAAAACCGACAAAAATCAGCATTACTTGAAACGGCAAGAATTCTTCTCAGGGTTCTCGAACAGTAAACAAGTGTCATCTTAGTCTGCTGGTGGTGGACATCTGACAGTTTCCATCATACCCAGCAAAATAAGATGTGAGTTTTCATATAACTATAATAATAATAATAATGATAATAATAATAATAATAATAATAACAACTAAAAATTATTTATTGGATTTTTGCATTTTGTGTTCCAATTTCTCTGGAGACAATTTTATGTGTGGTAAGAAAATTTGAATTATGAACATAAAAATCTGGAACAATTGCTGCAAGGTATTTGTCCAAACAATTTGCCATGGTCAACTTTGTATTTCATCCTTCCGGAGTTGATGCAATAAAATACCATTGAAGTACAGCAGTTGATTTTATTTACCTATAAGAGGGTCCTAGATGTAAACAAAATTATTATACAAGATATGACAATGCATTTAATTTTAGGTTTAAACTAGATTCATTGCACTTAACACAACAAGAATTTTTAATATTCAAACAAAGCACTAAATTTAAGTAGAAGAGAGAATAGATTTAATTCGCATCAGTATTTAAATGGTATTTATTTATTAGCTCTCCATCTTGCTATCATTTGGAAACCTTATAATAGACACAAGACAGTACGTATAGGAGGGTACAATTTATATCAGTGATTTGGCATCTTACTTGGTACTATATTAACATGCTATCTGCATTCTGTAATAGTTTTTTGGTTGAATATGAACAATCAGAAGTTCAGACAACATACTTCTTAAATTAATGAGAAGCTAAGAATTTTACAGACACTTTTAGTCCTCATCTTAACCTGTATGAATGGAAAACACTGGAGAATAACCAACACAAGAGGAAGATGTTTAATTTGACTCTTTGTCACTGCACAAACTGAACAATTCAATGGTAAATGTTAACATAGAAAAAAAAGTAGCATAAAGTGGGAAACAGCAATTTTTCTCCTCCATGAAAAGAAATACTCCATTTGTAACTGGAGTATTTCTTTTCATGGGCATTGGTCAACATAATCACATGTAGACCTATAAAACTTAAATCTAAAGAATAATTCTTTTCAACCTCAAGGAATTGTTGCCATTGCCCTCATCATAAGCTTAACCCTTTAACATTTAAAACAGCCAGATATGGCTTAAATATTCTACTTGTTTTATGTTCAAACTGACCAGATCCAAATCTCTCACACTTCACACCTATCCTATACTGTCATTCTTAAAATAAACAATCACATCATTGAAATCTCAAAACGAAGAAATAATGTATACAATTAATTAAAAATAATATAAATGAATATGCCTTACATTTGACAAAATAATTTGAATGCTATTCTTTTATTCTTTTATTTGTTTCAGTCAGCCTGACTGCATCCATTCTGGAGCACTGCCTTTAGTCGAACAAATCAACCCCAGGACTTATTCTTTGTAAGCCTAGTACTTATTCTATCGGTCTTTTTTGCTGAACTGGTAAGTTACAGGGATGTAAGTATACCAACATTGGCTGTCAAACGATGGTGGGGGGATAAACACAGACACACAAATATGCACACACACACACACACACACAGATATGACAGGCTTCAGTCAGTTTCTTATTTCTTTACTGCCTCCAGGGGGCTACACACAGAGGGGACAAACAAGGGTAGACAAATGGATTAAGTCGATTACATTGACATCAGTGCATAACTGATACTTAATTTATTGACCTCAAAAGGATGAAAGGCAAAGTTGACCTCAGCGGAATTTGAACTCAGAACGTAATGGCTGATGAAATACCGCTAAGCATTTCACCCGGTGTGCTAACATTTCTGCCAGCTCGCCGCCTTCTTCATTCAGTTTCTGCCTACCAAATCCACAAGGCTTTGGTTGGACTGAAACTACAGCAGAAGACACTTGCCCAAAGTGCCATGCAGTGTGGACAATATTTGACAAGACTGGACCTTTGGCTTATAGGTATTGTCCATCTCAAGACTTTCCACCCAATTTCAGCTAACCAAGTTTCATGCACAAAGCTTAAGGATAAGCTAATGCAGAAAGAGAGTTTCCCAAGAGGTCTCAAAGTAGAACTGAACCTGGAACTTCATGATTAACAAATGAATTTCTCAATCACCAGGCCATGTCTGCATCTATGTGCATTCTATAGACATGTAACCTTATAAGAAAAGTAGCCTTATATAAAAATGTAGCCTTGTATAGAGATGTTATCTTATAATAGAAATGTCATAGCCTTATATTGAAATGTTATAGTATTATATAGAAATGATGTAGTCTGGTATAGAAATATTGTAGTCTTCTTATGAAATATTTAAACTTTATATATAAATGTTACAGCCTTATATAAAAATGTTGTAGTCTTAAGAAATATTATAACTTTATATAGAAGTGTTGTAGTCTTCAGAAATATTGTAACTTTATATAAAAATGTTTCCGTCTTATATAGAAATGTTGTAGTCTTCAGAAATAGTGTAACTTGATATAGAAATGTTGCAATCTTATATAGGAATATTTAATGACATGCAGTATTTTTGAAGCTAATTGTTATTTATTTCATCTTGTCATCTTAATCAAACTATTCCATGAACTGGATCAGATACTGAATTAACTTAAAATACTGTACATGATTTAATATGAGCGTTAATAACCAAAGGAAACTCACAGATAACTTTTATTTAATTTATTAATTTAAAAATAAAATTCCATAAAATTCACACCTTTATGTTATCTCTGAATAAATGATAATCAATAATAATAAGGTATTTCATGATCACATGATTTTGTCATGTGATTGATTTAATTCAATAAAATTTATAACTTTACTGTTTTCATACATGTTCAAAATTCAGAGAAATTATTGAATTTAATTAAATTATTTGCAAACAAATTTAGTGTGCCTGTGATGGTACGATTTAGTCTTGTGGTACAATCAAAATAAAAAATAAATTTTAAAAATTTGACTTTGCTGCCTCAAACATGTTTAAAATTCAAAGAAATAGTTTAATGTAATTTAATTTAATTATATACAAACAAATTTACTGTAATCAACACTGTTTGTCATATAGGCAACATAGTCAAATGCCCAGCATCATTAGTTACCATGTAAATTATTGTTTAATATAATTACATCCATATCTATTGCTGGTATCATAACGACTGAAGTTAACGTACAATCCTCAATAGCCAGACAATTTATGATTGATGAGACATTATGTAGCAAGCATTACAATTCATTGGTTGTGTACTGCAAGTAACAAGACAATTTTTATTATAAAAGACAGAAAAGCAGTGAGCTTGCAGAATCGTTAGCATGCTGGGAAAAATGATGAGTAACATTTCGTATATCTTTATGTTCTAAGTTCATATTCCTCCGAGGTCGACTTTGCCTTTCATCCTTTCAGGGTTGATAAATTAAGAACCAGATGTAATCGACTAGTCTCCTCCCTCCAAAATTTCAGCCCTTATAAAGGACAAGATGAAGGTGGTGAGCTGGCAGAATCATTAGTGTGTTGGGAAAATATAACAACATTCCTTCTGGTCCTTTATGTTCTGAGTTCAAATTCCACCAAGGTTGATTTTTGCCTTTCATCCTTTTGGTGTTTGATACAATAAGTATCAGTTGAACACCCGGGTTAATGTAATTGACTTATTATCCCTCTATAATTGCTGGCCTTGTGCCAAAATTCGTAGTCATTCAAGTTGCTATACAATGAGACTGAACCTAAAATCTTGTGGTTGGGAAGCAAATGGCTTACCACCTGCATCTATGGAAAACTATTATAATGATAAGACAAACTTGAAGAATTTTATAAAAAACATTTTCAAATAGAATGAATTCCACATGCTTAAGCAGCAATACATACTTGGCTGAGAAAATGTTACAGAGAATATAAAATAGATTGAAATTATGAAAAAGAAAAAAGAAAAGAAAAGAAAAAGAAGCAGAACCTGAACATATGTGACTGAATGATAGTGAATTAAATCATCATTTTCTAGCATCAATGATATATGATCCAGTTTCCAATAATTGGAATTACTTCTCTACATAGATAGGAACTCTCTAATTTTCATCAAATTGTGTAAGTGATTGCGATTCTGTTGAGAACAGTGAACATGAGAACATTGAATATGATGACACTTTACACACACACACACACACACACACACATACACACACACACACACACACACACACACACACATACACACACACACATGCACACACACGTGTATGAATGCATGAAATGTCCATGTATAATTATGTGTACATACATGCATACATACACACACACACACACATATATATATACATATATATATGTATATATGTGTATATATATATATATATACATATATACACACACACATATATACATATATAATATACATATTTATATATATATATATATACACACACATATATGCATACATACATACACATACATATGTGTGTGTGTGTGTGTGTGCATGTGTGTAGTATATATTTTATTATTTCGTTTAGACATAGTGATGATAATAACTTGGTATACATATGCTTCAGTACAAATATTATTTGATTAGAGAGCAGAAATGAGAAAAGAAAATAACAAGCAAATAAAAATTATGCAATGAACTTCATTAACTTACAGCTGTTTCTGCTATAAGAAACAGTTCACTCAAAGTTGAATGCTTGTGTATCACCTAATAGATTCATCAGAGCTTTAAAAATGAGGTGAAGTTTTTACAAATCACTGCAAATAAAGAAAGCTAGTGTATGAGATCACCAGTACATCATATGAATATACAACTGCACTGTATGATGCTGAGCATGCATATTAATGCAAACATGAAAGCTTAATTTAGATTCCCAGATGCATTTCTGGCTCTTTGGCCTTCCTCAGTGTGGAAAATCAGAGTGAGATGACCCTGAGCAGGCTCAAAGCTGTAGCTTTAACTAAAAACAGTCAATATCAGTGACTGAACTGCACTATATAGCCATCTGGTCAGAATACAAACAGCAGTGTCTGTGCCAAGCAGTGATGATGAATAAATGAACTTTAAGTTAGTTCATTGCAATTACCTCATTTATATCAAAAACAATTTTTGCTTTTCAGCAAAACAAATACAAAAAGAATGTATTTTTGCATCTCATTTATATTTTGGTTATTCCTCCATAATTGAGAAAGTTATTATTGCTTAATGCTAGTTGAATACATTAATGATGTGCCATTTAATAGCCTATTGATATTCTAACATGGATACTAATGATACATTCGTTTCACAATGAATGGATTCACCACAAATTGACTGACAATGAAGTGTCAGTCAATAAATGATGAAGACCAATGCTCCATGTGATAGGCTTGATAATTGTTGAGGTATTCCTTAACATGAAACCAATGGTAGTCTTAATACACAAATAAAGAATCTTAACCCCCCCAATGCAGTGTTGAGCATTCGTTTTCATTGTTCAATATTTACACAGACACACACACATGCATATATATACATATATACATATATACATACATATATATATATATATGTGTGTGTGTGTGTGTGTGTGTGTGTGTATGTATGTGTGGCGCATATGTATATACTTAGACATATTTAGGCCAGAATTAGCCTAGGATACCGCTTAGTTGATAGCAGTAACTGAATATATTGGAAATATCTATCTTTAATCTATCTAACACATACACACACACGCATACATACTCACACACACATACACACACATGTATGACTATGTGGGCGACAATTGTATATAGGTTTATATATATGTACAGTTATCAATATGTTTCTAGGTGCACAAATAAGTGTGTGTATGCAGATGTGCATGTGTGTACGTGTGTATCTGTACACATGTATGTGCGTGTGTATGTCTGTGTGTCACACAAAAACAAAAACAAAACACTCAATACAACTGACATTAAGGAAAATGCAGATAAACGAAATTCTTTAACAAAGGCAAGTGTACTTAGCACCATCCCTAAACAAAGTCAATCAAAGTTCAAAAACAAAATTTTGAAAAATTCCATATCTCTATCTCTCTCTCTTCATCCCCACTCTCTCTCTGTAAGTATATGTATATATATATATATATAT
>NC_068990.1:73267729-73268812 GCF_001194135.2 Octopus bimaculoides
TATTCTAGCTTGTAAAGATTTATATTTCTTATTAATTGACGTTTTTAAGTTTCAGATTCAATATGTGACTGTTTAATCATGCCATGTACAAAAGAAGCCTTAGAACTGTCTGAATTTCAAAGAGGCCATATTGTGGGGCATTCTGAAGATGGATATAGTCAGCGTAAAATCACAGAAAACCTTGGGATCCCACTTTCTACAGTTAATAGAGTGATTGTGCAATTCACCAGAGAGGAGAAGGAGTCCACATTACCTTGTCCAGATCAACCAGGGCCCTCTGACAGGACCCTTCTCTTTGCTAAGAGAAGTATGGAGGATAACCCTAATTGCAAAGCCTCTGACATAGCAGAACAAGTTGATGTCAGTCCGAGAACTGCCGTAAGGTATCTCCACAAACTTGGTTAATATGGCAGAGCAGGAAGAAGGAAACCACATCTTTGACCAGCCAATATGAAACGGAGAAAAGATTGGGCCAGTGAGATGGTGGAGGGGCCACTAGCATTTTGAGACACTGTCATATTCTCTGATGAGTCCAGATTTGCTGTATTTCCTAACAGTGGTCGAGTGTGGTTCTGGAGACTCTGTGATCAAGAATTTGATGTGAAAAGATTGCAACCAGCGATGAAACACAGCAACTATTCTGCGATGGTCTGGGGAACAATTTGGAGCAATAGTTGATCAGAGCTGATAGAGTGTGAGGGAAAGATAAACTCAAATAAATATGTGTCCATATTGCAGAAAGGACTCTTTCCAAACTTCCCCAGTGGTGAAATGATTAAAGAAAAACTCTCTATTTATGGAAGATGGGATTCCTTGTCACACGGTTAAGAGTATTATTTTCAATATTTTTAGATTGTAGCTCTTAATAATTATATTAATACCGTTTATGTAGGGATTAGTTTACAGATCTTGTCTCTTTATATATATTTTTATTTCTCATGTTTATGCTTATTCCTTGAATGATTTTAGGTATTTTCTTAGGGATCGAGCAAATCGACCCCAGGACTTATTCTTGGAAGCCTAGTACTTATTCTATCGGTCTCTTTTGCTGAACCGCTAAGTTACGGGGACGTAAACACACCA
>NC_068990.1:73268822-73269814 GCF_001194135.2 Octopus bimaculoides
GCTGAACCGCTAAGTTACGGGGACGTAAACACACCAGCATCGGTTGTCAAGCGATGTTGGGGGGACAAACACAGACACACAAACATATACACATATATGCATATATAAATATATATACATATATACAACAGGCTTCTTTCAGTTTCCGTCTACCAAATCCACTCACACGGCTTTGGTCGGCCCGAGGCTATAGTAGAAGACACTTGCCCAAAGTGCCATGCACAGTGAGACTGAACCTAGAACCATGTGGTTGGTAAGCAAGCTACTTACCACACAGCCACTCCTGCACCTAGCTTTGTGATTGAATTTGGTAGGCAGAAGTTACTGCCATGTGTATATATGTCTGTGTATGTGCTTGTGCTTCTCTCCCAGAGAGTGAGAGAGGGACATACATATATACATACATATCCTTTTATTCTTTTACTTGTTTCAGTCATTTGACTGTGGCCATGCTGGAGCTCCACCTTTAGTCAAGCAAATTGACCCCAGGACTTATTCTTTGTAAACCTACTACTTATTCTATCAATCTCTTGGGCAAACTACTAAGTTACGGGGATGTAAACACACTAACATCAGTTGTAAAGCGATGGTGGGGAGACAACCACAGACACACACAAATATATATGTATACACACACACACACACACGCACACATACACAATGGGCTTCTTTCAGTTTCCACCTGCCAAATCCACTCACAAGGCTTTGGTTGAACCGAGGCTATAGTAGAAGACACTTGCCCAAGGTACCATGCAGTGGGTCTGAACCCAGAGCCATGTGGTTGGTAAGCAAGTTACATACCACACATCCACTCCTGTGCCTATATACATATTTCATATCAAGAAAATAGGAATATATTTATGTATATATATATTTCTATATCTATATGCATGTATGTATCTATCTATCTCTATCTCTCTCTTTTTCTCTCTCTCTCTCTCTTTCTCTCTCTCTCTCTCTCTCTCTCTCTCTCTCTCTCTCTCTCTCTCTCT
>NC_068990.1:73269897-73271886 GCF_001194135.2 Octopus bimaculoides
ATATATATATATATATATATATATATATATATATATACATACACACACGCACACACACATATATATATATGTATGCTCACATACATACATATACATGTGTGTGTGTGTGTGTGTGTGTGTGTGTGGCATATGATACTAGAGATACATCTTATTTTGATTGGTAGTTGTTGTAAGAGACTACTAAAAGATAATAGATAGAAGAATGCATAATAGTATGTATTTTTATCATCTCTGCTTCTTATTAATGGATATTTCGAAATTTACCCCCATTCTTACTTATTTTGAGGTGACATATGACCTTTTGTCACCCAAGAGAAATTCTTCAGTTGGTGAGGTGAGAGTTTTCTACTGATATCCTATAACAAAACTTCATAAAATACCTACCTCCACACAGCTTGTTGCAACTAATTGTTGTCAGTATCAAAAACAAAATTCACATTCAATAAGAAATGAATGTAGATCTGCACTTCTTTCATTCAGCTTATTAACTTTAGATATTTCTTTTTGGTTGTTTTTAACTATTATGCTACGGTGCTCCATCAAAACTTTGTAATAATGTCTAGTTTGAAACTCATATTGGGAAGAAAAGAAAATGAGTATTACACACCTCATAAAGTATATAAAAAAAAGATGTTTTGTATTATATTACTAAGCTACACTTGCATGATGACTAGATTATAGTAGTTATATATGTGTGCGTGCATGTGTTTTATATATATATATATATATATATATATATATATATATATATATATATATATATATATATATATATATATATATATATATATATATATATATATAGGTGCATGCTGAGATCTTCATAGTATTTTTGTAGGTAAGTATGCAATGACAAGGTGGTAATATCATATTAAGAAATTACACATCGGGAGGTATCTTATTTAATAAGTACGCCGAAGAGTTTATATATGATTACATTGATATTACATTGAATAGACACATATATCAAGATAGCGTTATTATAGTTTTGGATTAATACCCTCCAGACCAACGAAAATCTGTAAAGCCACTACCCAAACTTTTGTCTTTCTTTCTCTGTCGGTCTGTCTGTTTGTCTCTCTCTGTCTTTCTCTGTCTCTGTCTCTGTCTCTCTCTGTCTTTCTACAGAATCATATTTGTTTAGAGTGTAAAGCCAAGCTTGAAAGACAAGAAGATAATATTGATTAAACACATGGGTTGATACAGGCAATATTAAGTAAACACATAAAAGGAAATGATAATTTATATTGAGTAAACATACCCCAAAGGTGACAGTCTTTAGTTAAGTAGACAGAAGTAAGTAAGTGAGTCTTATTGAGTTGTCACAAACAAGAGAAGACGGTATTGTTTTTGTGTGTGGCAAATGAATACAGGAGCAACATTAGTAAATATTGGAAGATGTCGCTAGTTTATTGACTTTCAGAAAAGAAGGAATGCAACATATTTTACTATTCTTTATACCTTCTCTCTTAGGCACACACATATATACATACACATATACACACAAACACACAGACAGGCACACATATGCCTGATTAGAAGAAGGTTAAAATGCAGATAATTAGAGTTTTAACAAGTTTATTAAATTGGAAAAGTGCTTGAGCTGTTTAATAAGTAAAAAACAAAACAAAACAAACAAGCAAAATGTTAAATGAATAATGAATAATGAATGAAATGTTATAACTTCAGAGTGAATTATGACTTTTTTTTTTCTTGTTAGAATATTTCAAAAATATATATCTAAATAAATAAACATGTTAAATGCTAACCTAAATAATGATATGTGTATACATATACAAATACATAGTTTTAGGTATATATGTGTGTGTGTGTGTGCATATACACGTACACACACACATATATATATACATACACACATCATACGCATATATATATATATATATATATATATATATATGTGTGTGTGTGTGTAATGTATATATGTGCATATAATCTTTATTTTCATATCTTTATATATATTATTGCATA
>NC_068990.1:73275008-73284977 GCF_001194135.2 Octopus bimaculoides
GAACATCTGCCACAAACAAAAACTAACTTGCTAGTTAACCTGCCTTTGATGTTGCTGCACCTCTTATGTGTCCATAGCTTGCACCGGGTACATCTTATAGAGTTACTACCTACTCCTTTTCTACATACTGAGCAGGGCCATCTAATAATAATAATAATAATAATAATAATAATAATAATAATAATAATAATAATAATAATGATGATGATGATGAAGTGCAGAATAGACAACACTAACAATAGCAACAAATCTAGAATGTGTGTTGAGAGGGGTGAAATTGTATGGCACATCATTAGTGAATGCCAAAAATTGGCACAACGTGAACACAAAAGACATCATGACAATGTGGCAAGAATGATCCATTGGAAACTTTGGAAATAACAGTCTACAAAGAGCAAAGATGTGGTATCAGCAAATCACAGAAGGATTCACTAAAAATAAGAATTGCAAAATTCTATGGGATGCAATGATCCAGTGCAATCACCTGACCAGACGTCGGAAACTGGACATTGTTGTGGTGAATAAAAAAGGAAGAACATAGTGTTTCAAATGCCAACAAAAATGACAGAAGTCACATACTTTTTATCACCCACCCAGAAATGGCTTACTCCGACAAAGACGAGTAGAAGTTATGATCCCTCACAGAATTATCAACAGCATTTTTTGACACCTAACAGATTCTATGTTTGAAATGAGGATTTTCATCAAAGCCCCAAAAATGAGAGTAAAAATTCTGATGCCAGCAATGCTGGAGAAAACACTAGACCAAGAAAATCAACCACGTGAGAAATTAAGAAGGTAATAAACTTATCAAAGTTAAAACTTTCGCCAGGCAATGTCTCTGTCTTAGAACTTGGACTTAGTTTATGCCCAAGCATTAAGAATTTTGACAAAAATGAATTCACACAAGGGATATATGAGTTTGTCCACTGTCACAATATCCAAGAATATTTTTTGAAAGAATTGGTAACAGGATGTCAGAAAACCTTATGTCTGCTGAAAGAAATGATGATGATGATCAGACCTGGTATAATTGGATTTTAAAGAATACAAATTGGTATCCGGATAAAGTTCGGAAGGGATGGTCACAAGCACTGTTGGAATTTCTCAAATCTTGTCAGACAGAAATTAAGGAAAGCCTTAAAATCTGTACGAAAATGAGCTGGAATAACCTTACGGATTTCCAGTGTAATGCATTTCATCATCTAGCAAACAATGATTCTATTGTTATTAAAATGGTGGATAAAGGAGGCACTATTGTAATTATGGACAAGGACAAGTCAATTTCAGCTTGTGAAGTTTTAAGTGACAAAACTTATGAAGAACTACTTGTAGATCCAAACCCCAATTACAGAGAGGAACTTGATAAAACGATTTTGGAAATGAAGGAAAGGAATTTCAGAAATGACTCAGAATCTAAACTATTACATTCAGAAAAAAAAAGAACACCAATATTTTGCAGTCTTCCAAAAATACATAAAAATTTCGAAAAATTTCCTCTATTGTGCCCAATTTGCAGTGGGTATGAATGTTGCACTGTTAAAATTTCGTAATGGCTGGATGGCTTTCTGCTCCCAGTAGCTAAATGATCAAGTTCCTGCGCTCAGGATACTTTTGATTTTGTTTCCAAATTGAACAAATTTTCTATACACGAAAGTAGTATTAAAGATTGTTTTTTGGTATCCGTGGATGTTTCTTCTTTATACCCCAACATCGATCATGATGAGTGGGTGGAAGCATGAATAAAAGCCTTTGAAAAACGGTCAAAGAAAAGAATTCCCTCAAAATTTCTCTGTAAATTATTAAAATTTGTGTTACAAAGTAACACAATGAAGTTTTGAGAAAAGTTTTCCCATCAGATGAAGGGATGCGACATGGGTACCCCTATGACAGTCAATTTCACAAATGTCTTCATGACTAAGTTTGAAATGCAATTAATGGAGATATTCAAATCCCTGCATGGTCATGAACCTATACTCTGGTTTATGGTTCATTGATGACGTCTTTTTTGTCTGGGAAGGAACGCAGGATAGTTTAGTCAAATTTTTGCATTTCTGTGACTGCTTCACAGAAGACAGTGGCTTTAAGTCCAAAATAAAATTCATGTCGAGCTTTTCGAAAACTAGCATCGAATTTTTGGACACAAGAGTCAAATTTTTAAAAAGCCAAATAGTCACAGAATTATTTTGCAAACCTGTGTCATCCCATATTTATCTCCACTGCCGCTCTGATCATCCACATCATATAATCAGATCAAGTCCTAAGTCACAGTTTTTGAGGATAAGACGTATTTGCACAGACATTGGGAATTATTGGAAACATGCAAATGCTTTTGTGTGCCATTATGTAAAGCACAGTTACAATGAGTCAAGATTAAAGGAAAACACAAATGACATAGCTGAAATTAATAGTGATAATCAAATTTTCGCAGCTAATTTTAGCAGTCAGAAAAGTGCTTATGGCTGAATTCCTTTAGTGATCAACTGGCACCGAAGTTTTGCTGGCATTCCAAAAGTGTTGCATGACAGTTAACCATATATTTCAGAAAAATATCCTCATTTCCGACAAATGTTTCCTCTTCCACCTATTGTATCCTTCAGACATAATAGAAATACTAGAGAAATATTGACAGTACCTCTAATAAAAAAGAATGCTGCATCCCCAAAAACATCCATAAGAGAGGTAAGCTCTGTTCATTGTGCAGTAACATGAGTCAGACCAATTCCATCAAGAATTATAACAGAAATGTTATGATTTACACTGAAGGAGGGACCTGTCAGGATTCTCGTTTGGTGTATGCAGTGGAATGCATCAAACACAAAATGATTTATGTTGGCTGCACAACAGAACGATTGCAAAAAAGATTTAATGGACACAGTATGACATCAGGCACAATAACAGTGGTTCCACGGTACTTGCGGAACATTTCACATCAAATGGGTGTAAATTTGAGGAGGACCTGAAGGTACACATTCTCAAAAAAATACCCTCACTGCATGTTCAGTCCTTAAAACCCATGAGGATAGATATATTTGTGAGCTG
Source organism: Octopus bimaculoides (assembly GCF_001194135.2). Classification (NCBI taxonomy): domain Eukaryota; kingdom Metazoa; phylum Mollusca; class Cephalopoda; order Octopoda; family Octopodidae; genus Octopus; species Octopus bimaculoides. The sequence continues at coordinate 73,278,051 of NC_068990.1, forward strand.
TTGACATCTCAGCCTGGAGGAATTAATAAAATGGCAGGTGAATTTCACCATATTTATACTAAACTTTTTGACTAAATAATTTATTCTCCAATTCTTTTCTTTCTTTTTGTTTTTTTTTTCTTTCTTTCTTTCCTTCTGCTACCTTTTGTGAAAGACCGAAGACTGATGACATCATTTTACTTGGAAAGAAATGCAGTTATTCTGGTTTAATTTTGAATGTTTCAGCATTTCCTATCTTTGAATTTAATTCAATTTTATATTTTGAACTTGTAAAAGACACACAGAGTGTCAAAATATTGTTCAACCAATAAAATATCTATTGCAATTGCACCGCGCTCTTTGTCTTGTCTAATAATAATAACAATAATAACAATAATAATAATAATAATAATAATAATAATAATAATAATAACAATAATAATAAAGATAATAATAATGATAATAATAATGATGATAATAATAATAATAATAATAATAATAATAATAATTATAATAATAATGATAATAATAATGATAATAATAGTAATAATAATAATAATAATAATAATTATAATAGTAGTAGTAGTAATAATAATAACAATAATAATGATAATAATAATGACAATAATAATAATAATGACAATAATAATAATAATAATAATAATAATAATAATAATAATAATAATAATGTTGTTCTTGTAGTTGTTGTTCTTGATAATAATGATGATGATGATACCAATCACAATAGCAACAGTCACAAGCAATAGGTATTGTATTTTAATAACAGCCTGCAGTGATTGTTTATAATCATTAAATATTGAAGATTGCATTTCAAACATAACAAGTGAAAGAGGAAATAAATTGTCACTTTTGAGAATTGTAATTGTTGTCAATATGAACATCTCAAGTCATTATGATTAATGTAAACTATTAGCTTAAAAATCATTGTCAACAGAATTATCAACACCACAACAACCACCATTGCCACCATCACAATCACCACCGCCACAACCACCACCACTGCTACATCACCGCCATTAGCACCACCATCATCATCATAGTGGTAGTATCACCACCACCACCAAACCCACCACCACTATTTCTGTCACCACCAGCACCAGCACCACCAGCACCACCACTGCCACTACCACCACCATCATCACTGTCACCTCAGAATGTAAAGCTGGAGTAAATGCCCTTAATTACTTTGTCCAGTGTGCTAACGATTTTGCCAGCTTGCCACCTTGAATAACAAGTTCCAATGTGAGGAAGCAAATACCTGTCCTTTACATATTGCTTTCAAATTCTGGCACAAGGCCAGCAAGTTTGGAGAGGTGGGTAAGTTGATTACATTGATCCCAGTCCTCAACTAGTACCTACCTTATTGACCCTGAAAGGATGAAAGGCAAAGTTGACCTCAGCAGAATTTGAACTCAGAATATGAAGACATAAAATGTTGCTAAGCATTTTACCATGTGTGTTAATGATTCAACCAAATTGGCACCTCACCTCAGATAACAAGTTCCCTTGCCAGGAAACGAACCCCTTTTCTTTACATATTGATAAGTATTTCAGATGGCAACAAAGGAACATACTTGATGTTTAACAATGACTAAACATTGGGAGGTGCAGATCAGAGAAAGCTTTTCTTCATCCAGGGTATGACTGTAACCTGCATCTGGTAGTAGGGCCCTGATTCAAGAGTTCCAGAGTATTGAGGAGTTTGGAACCACCAGTCACCCACTATTGTCCCTAGATTTAATCTGACCTGGAGTAGCAGCACCAGTAAAAATCCCTAGCTCTGAATTGATTAGCATGCTCTTTTCTACTCTAGGCACAAGGCGTGAAATTTTCGGGGAAGGGGCCAGTCGATTAACTCGACCCCAGTATACAACTGGTACCTAATTTATCGACTCTGAAAGAATGAAAGGCAAAGTCAGCTGTGGTGGAATTTGAACTCAGAATGTAAAGAAAGACAAAATACCACTAAGCATTTCGCCCGGCGTGATAACATTTCTGCCAGCTGGCTGCTTTGAATTGATTAGCATATTAGGGCTAGCCTATCTATGCATGTGAATACTAGATCCTGTGAACTGTGTGGAAGAAACCTTCATGGTTCGATAGAGAGGAGGGCAGTTGCAGCAATGTGTTGTGGAGTGCAGAGAGCATGATGAGCAAGTAAGACATTTTGGCCGTTCTCTAGATCTGCCTCCGTCTCCAGTCATCTTGCCCTGGTCTCACCACTGGATTGAAGATGGACACAGATGAGAGAATGAAGTTGACAGTGTGAATCTCTTCTTCACTTGAAGCAAATTCTCTAAACAAGTCATCAGTCATCCTTAGATGACTTAATGATCCTTGTTGCTCCAACATACAAACATGAATTTTATTTGAACTTTTGTTCTTTTTACTTATTTCTAGCACTGGATTGCTGCTACATTGAGGCACAATTCAGAAGGGTTTTTGTTTCTGAGTCTATCAAATTAACCACAGTACTTATTTTTAGGTCTGATACTCATTCAGTCAGTCTCTCTTTTGTCTAACTGTTAAGTTACAGGCATATAAAGAAACCTATACACAAACATGCATGCATACACAAACACACACACACACACACACACACACACACATATGCACACACACATTCACACATGCACACACACGTACACATGCACACACATACACATGCACACACATGCATGCACAAACATGCACATACACAAACACACACATGCACATACACAAACATACACATTCCCACACATATGCATACACACACACATGCATACACACACACATGCACGCACACACACGCACATGCACAAACACACACATACACATGCACACGCACATGCACACACAAACATGCACATACACAAACACAAACACACACACGCACACATGTACACACACACACAGAGCCATGCATGCACTCAGACATGCACGAATACAAACACATATGCATTCATATGACAAGCTTCTTTTTGTACAGCTTCAATTTAACAAATGCAGTCACAAGGCATTGGTCAGCTGAAACTACATGAAAGTTTTCAGAGTCTTTTCTGAAGTTTTGTGAACTTTAAAAACTGATCAGTTCCTTATGCCAGCATAGAAGATGGCTCATCACAAAGGCTGCTTTTATTGTCTTTTTTGGAGCTAATATAAACTTAATGGCTTCAATGTTTTGGACATCAAAAAAACTGTTTTCCATAATGAAGAATCCATTAACTTCACTGACTCTTGTATCCAGAAGCAGCTGATGCTGGCATCTATTCCAACTGCTTAAATAACCAATGCTCAGCAGAAACTTTAAATTTGTTTAGCTTTCTTAGTACTAATAAACACTTGTCCAAGATGCCGTGCAATAGGATTGAACCGAGAACCAGGTGACTGCAAAGCAAACTTCCAAACCACACGACTACGACACCTATCTACCCAATTGTCATCTATCCTGGTCCTACACTTGATAATTATTTGCAGCCCTTTTTCCTTTTAGCACATTTCCTCTAGAATAGTCTCCTTGCTCATGACTTCTAAGTAGGTATTAATCTGCAACCGTTTAAAATACAACATTAAAAGCATCAAGCTTACTAGTGTCAGAGAGTCTGCAAAGGTCATGGACATTGATTCTTCTGCCAAACTCAGCAAGTACAAAAAAAAAAAAAGGCTTATACTTTTCCAATCCTCATTGTCATGCCCACCACCGAATGAAAGCCTGGCTTTTTCCTAAGAGAAACATTGCATTGACTGAACATTAACCCTATGACACCACCACCACCACCACCACCATTACTGTCTGACAAGCCAGCAAAGTGAAGGACTGCTGTATGGTTACTTGTTATGTGGTTACTTGAGATTGTTGAAACAGCAGCCAAATCTTCCTTAAATAACATTCCATTGTCTTAAATAAGGTAACCAATGCATTTGATGACGTAGTTTTACATACTCTAAAAAAAGACATAGGATTTTCATAGCTTGTATGTCTTTGATGTCAAGTCTGCTCAGTTAGAGCTGACCTGGAGTTAAATAACCACAAAAACAACAACAACAACAACGACTGCTTCACTCATGCACACATACTTATATGCACACATACATGCACACATACTCACATGCATATGAACACGTATATAGACATATATTCAATCACATAAAGCCATATAAAGACCCACACATATATTCACACACTTGCATGTAAACACATTTAGCTGGTGATTTGATATTCTTTATCGTAAAATGATTAATGGAAATAATTATTTTTGAAAGGTTTTAATTTTCTTTGGTAATATTTTTTTTTTCAATCAGCTAAAGTTCTTTGAAGAATTTATTTCTATAAGTTAAATGAGAACATGAATAAACAAGCAGAATATAATATAAAATAAAAATAGAATAAAACAAGCTATTTGTTTAAGCATGTTTCACTTTTAATAATATACAAGCATAAAAGAAAAATTTTGGCTGACTGACATATCTAACATTTCTCACTTGCAATATCTTTATATTTTGATAGACGAAGAAACAATTAAACGTATAGATTAAAGAAAGATATAAAAAAATATATAAAATATATTGGAAACAAACAAGCAAACATAAAGAAAAATATCAAAAAAATTACAGTTGAGAATCTATAAAATCAAATTCAGTTCAGGCATTTATTTAGTTGTTTGGTATAAGTATGGTAGCAGGTTCTTTTTCCTTTGAAAACAATTCTTGGAATTCCGGTCTTCCTGAAGACAGCAACAAAATTCCCATCTTCCTGTAGGAGGCCAATGAAGTCCTCTGTATATAAACTTTAAATGCTGCATCAAGCCTACTAGTGTCAGAGAGTCTACAAAGGTCATGGATATTGCTTCTTCTTCCAAACTCAGCAAGTACAAAAAAAACACAAAAAACAAAACAGCTTACCCTTTTCTAATCCTCAGAGCCAACCACCACCACCACCACCACCACCATCAAATGGAAACCTGTCTCCCTGCTATGAGAAACATATTGGCAGTCACATATTGTAATCACTTTCAGATGGGGCTTTTTTAGATAAAAATTATTTCTTGATAACATTAAGCAGAGGACTGAACAATATCCAGGGCATATTTAGGCCCCACTAATTTTTATTTCAATAAGTGTTTGATAGCATTATCCATTAGTATGAGTCTTCCTAGAATTTGTGTGTGTATGGGAGGAGGGTGGGATTACATTAACCTTAACTCTTGACTTATACTCATTTTATCAATCTCAAAAGTATGGAAGGCAAAATCGACCTTGGCAGAATTTGAACTCAGAAGATAAAGCAAGAAGGATATCATTCTTCACCCTAGGACATGATTTCTGGTGTACCACAGAGAGCTATTCTTGGACCCCTACTGTCTTTTGCATATATTAACGACATAGACACCAAGTTGGGGAATGTTAGAGTGTTGAAATATGCAGATGACATCAAGCTGTACCTCGAAATAAAAAGAACAGATCCTATGCACTATAGATCTTTCCTGCAATCAGACCTGGACACAATGCAGTGATGCATCTCTGACTGACAACTCAAGCTGGTAGTGGAAAAGTGTGTTATCATGAATTCTGGGAGGAAAAACCCAGCCTTTACATACTCCCTCAGCAACACCAATCTCAAGAAGTCTTTTAGTGAACATGATCTGGGTATTATTCTAAACAGTGGTCTGCATTAGACAAACCACACCTCTAAGATTGCCAAGAAGGCTGAGTGTGTTCTAGCATCACTCAGTAAGACCTTTGTCAGCTGCTCTCCAGCTATCTATTTAAAATTGTATTTGACACTGAAACTTCCACATTTAGAATTTACATCACCAGTCTGGAACCCTTATCTTGCTCAGCATATTAAATCTCCTGGAAACTGTATAGAAACATGCAGCAAAATGAATAACTGCTATCAGGCATCTACCATACTCTGAATGTATTGCTTCCTTGGGCATGGATACACTGAAGCTCAGACGTCTGGCAATTGACTTGGTAGTCACCCACATGATTATCCACCATCTTTCCAACAACAACCTTGGGCACCTTTTTGAATACCATATGTCAAACACTTGTGGACATGCTCACAAAATCAAAAAACAACACAGCACCTATGACTTTTGGAAACATTTTTTTCCCATTCAGAATTGTTGAAGCATTGAATAACCGACCCATATCAGTCGTTAGGTGTCAAGACAATACATCCTTCAAAACTTCCATGCTTCCTGAAATCTGCCAACAGTACACCTGATGGCTTTCTTTTTCTTTTTTTCTTTGTTATAGTGCACCTGATCACTGTATACAACAACTTCTTTCATATAAGATATAAATGCCAATAAACATTTTGTCTGGCATGCTAATGATTCTGCAAACTTGCTTCCTCAATTATCCATTATTATAATAACCGATGTCTATATTTCATTTATTTCATTTTATTTTCTGCCTTCACCACGCTCATCAAAACTAAGAGCAGAAGATAAAATCATAGTCAAAACCACTTATTATAATTATGGTCACAGTCATGAATTGTATGGCTAGGAAGCTTGCTTGAGGTTCAGTTCCTTTGCATGGGTGTTATTGGCTGGTATTCTATTCAACAGACATGGGTCAACCAATGAATTGTGAGTTAAATTGGAAGACAGAAGGTGAAGAATTATGTTGTGTGTATACAAATATATACATCAACACACACAAAATATAATGAAAGAGAGGAGGTATAACATGAATATATTTATTTCACCAGTAGACATCCATATAATGATGATCATTTTGTAGCCTTTATCAAATAAAAACAATTTATTTTAGTGCACAATGATAAATTATTTTACCTGCCTGTATTAATGTATATAATATAATTATATAATATAATTGTATAATTTCTAAATTAATATATGTAAAAAAGCTTGCTCAGCAGCTCAAAGAATATAAGTGTATATATATATATATATATATATATATATATAT
>NC_068990.1:73285209-73286943 GCF_001194135.2 Octopus bimaculoides
ATATATATATATATATATATATATATATATAAATATTAGAGAGACAGAAATTTATGAGTAGATATACAAATATAAAAAGGCACATGGCTTAGTGGTTAGAGTGTTGCTCTCACAATCATATGGTCACGTTTTCAATTCCTAGACTGGGTGGTGCATTGTATTCTTGAGCAAAATACTTCATCTCATGTTCCTCTACAATAACTTCAACACTTGAAGTATGGCACACAGTGCACCTTTTCAGACAACATCAATTTGATGGAGAGAGTCAGCTAAAGTGTGGCACAAACATATGACCACTATAAACAAATCATTTGTGCAGGTCGTTCAGCAAAAGCTGAATGCTAATACATCGTCTTCAGCAGGAGAGTCCATCATAAAAAGGCCACATTGGCATATAGCATCTTTGTAGGAAGACATGAATTTCAAGAAGGTTTACAAAAACAACAACAAAAAAGTTCTACCTTACATATTTCTGACAATTTCATGCCTAAGATTATAAAAACTACTATAGCCATCATTTGTAAGTGAGTATGCCTTGGGTAGCATTTACCAGGTGTCTGCTAATTGTTTTAAGTTCCTATGTGAACATATGTACACACTCTCACAACCCAGTGGAACATCTAGGATGTGACAGATGAATGATGAGAGGACAAGCCCAATACTCAAATAGTTCTTTTTATAGCCAAGTAGACCAGGAGATTAGATTCCTATGTAAACAGATGTAAGCACACTGTCAACCCTCTCACCTGTAGTTCAGTGGAACATCTAGGGTGTGACAGCTGAATGGTAAGAAAACCAGCCCAATACTCAAATAATACTCCTTATAACTGAGTAGACTACAGGAAGATGAACCCAAGTGTTTTGTTCAAGGACACAATTTGCTATTCACTCTAGGGCATAGGTTCTCTAAGTGGATGTTACCATCCCCCTGGTGGGCGTTGAGATGGTCCAGGTGGGTGCTGGTGCCTAAGGAGGTGGTAGATAAAAAGGAGGCTTGGGAGGAAGGCAATAGATTTGGGGACACTAAGAATTTAGTATAATATCATTATAGGATTGTACACAAATTACATGATATATTAAATATCAAATGATTTATAGTATATATAAATTAGTAAAATATAAAATATTTATTTATACATAACAATAAGGGTGGGGGCACTGAGGGTATTATGTGGCCATGTGGGGCAGTGGTAGTGACCCCAAAAGTGTGAGAACCTCTGCTCTAGGGAAACACTGAGTGACACATTGTCTCCTTGAGCAAAGTAGTTGGGTTTATGTTCCACAACATTATGATCATGAGCCTAACACCCAAAACATTAAGCCATGCACCTTTACCCTAAGCGCTTGTACTGAATTTGAATTTATGATACAGGTGGCACTATGTGAATATCCTGGCTGCTAGGCCATATTTTGCTCTTGTCAACAAATTCTGGCTTTTTTAAAGAGAAACTAAAGGACCCAACTCCTAATAAAAAAACAAAAAGAAACAAACAGAAAAAACTAAAAACAAAGCAAATCAACTTAACCCCCACCCCCCACATTTGATTTCAAAACTCAGCTTCAAACTAACACTGCAGTCTTCATTAACAGCAACATAATTACAATGTCAAAGTCATTAACTAAGTAAGTATTTGCTTGCTAGTCATTTTATTAGTATTTTATTACCAATTCTAATTGATATTGGCAGTGAATTGTTTTGGTACTTAACTGCAGAGTATACATACATACATACAT
>NC_068990.1:73287043-73288535 GCF_001194135.2 Octopus bimaculoides
ATTGAATGGTAAAGGGTTCAAATCCTGTTGCTAGCATTGCTTTTGTGTCATTTCAATACTTGAATTAATGTTCTTGTGAAATAGGCAACAGGCTCAGGTATGATTATGGGTGTAGAAGGGTCAGCTGAGTAGTTAAGAACTTTAATTTTCACCTGTATAGTTTCAGGTTTAATCCCACTGTAATACACTTCAAGTAAGTGTATTTCTACCATAGCATTGGATCAACTGAAGAGTAGTTTAATGGATCCAACTGGCCTTGGGAAAGGTTGGGCAATTTTGTAGTGTCTTTTCTGTTGTTACTAATAAAAATAATAGATTATGTATTTCATCAGATATATTCAATGAATTCCTAACAGATGAAAGGTAAAATTGACCTATGCAGGATTTGGACTCAAAATGCAGCGAGCCATGAAATATTGGTATCAAATTTTGGCACAAGGCCAGCAATTTCAGGGGATGGGATAAGTCTATTACATTGATCTCAGTGGTCAACTAATACTCTTTTCATCAACTCTGAAAGGATGAATGGCGAAGCTGACCTCGAAGGAATTTGACCTCAGAACATAAAGATGGACAAAATGCTGCTAAGCATTTTGCCTGGCATGCTAATGATTCTTTCAGCTTGCTACTACAGTCAGATGAAATATTGATCTTAAATTTTGGCACAAGGCCAGCAGTTTCAGGGAATGGAATAAGTCGATTACACTGATCTTTGTTCAAATGATGCTTATTTCATCAACTCCAAAACGATGAAAAGCAAAGTTGATATCAGCAGAATTTAAGCTCAGAATTCTACTAAACATTTGACCCGGTATTGTCTGTGTTTTAATATACCAAAGTCATCTGTTGGTATTGATACATTGATTAGAAAGCATTTTTTTCTTGGTGATCTCTGACAACTATATCTGGCCTATTGGCCTTAATTTCTCTACCTGTGTGTATTGGCATACCCCAGAATATGGTTGCTTTCTCATTTTCTGTGACCTTTTCTTGAATGTGCCTATACTATCTTTTTTCTGTTGGTGTTCCATAGTGTTGACATAGCTTCCAGTGTATATCGGTCCCAACCCTGTCATGTCTGTGAATATATTCCTTCGTAGCCAGGGCTGAGCAGCCAGAGACAATATGATATATTGCTTCTTCTCCATCACCACATATTCTGCAGTTACTTGTATTTCTTTACATTACGTGTTTTTGGCAATTTCTGGTGGGAAGGCTTTGATCTTGTGTTGCAATTAGAAACCTTTCAGTATCTGCTTCATGTCCTGAGCTTCTCAGCCATTGTTGGGATTTTGCTTTGTCTATTTATTTTCTGTTTAGTTCAACCCAATATTTGCCAGGAAGGGGCTTTTCTTGCCATCGTTTTATCATGATACATTGCTGTTCCAGTTCCAGTTTGGATTTCAGTTGTTTTACAGCTTCTTCTTCTTCTTCTTCTTCTTCTTCTTCTTCTTCTTCTTCTTCTTCTTCTTCTTCTTCTTCTTCTTCTTCT
>NC_068990.1:73288613-73294561 GCF_001194135.2 Octopus bimaculoides
CCCCCCTCCCTTCCTCCTCCTTCTCCTCCTCACTATTATTAAATTTTCTTCTTTCAATTTTGGTTCCATTTCTTGCTGAGTGTCTTCCCGACTCCTAGGGCAAAGAAACTCCCACTATACCTTCATAGGCCATTAAATTACACACACCAGATTGTTTATTTTCAAGATGGAATGAAGTTATGCAAAAAACAAAACAAAAAAAAAATGAAAAATAAAAAAAATCAAAATACCTGAGTAGTCATCGTGCTGACACTAACAATACTTTTCTCAATATGTATGATTTTCCACTTAAAACAATCTTTTCCACTTCTTGCTGGATTGGTAAGCCATGGATCATTCTCAAATAATTCTCAGTTCTTGTAGCAGAGTCATTACAGTGCCAGGCAAAATGCTTAGCAGCATTTCATCTGTTCTGAGTTCAAATTCTGCCAAGGTTGACTTTGCCTTTCATCCTTTCGTGGTTGATAAAAGAAGTACCATTGGAGCACTGGAGTTGATGTAATTGATTAATCCTCTCCTTGCAAAATTTCAGGTCTTATTAAGACGGTGAGCTGGCAGAAGTGTTAGCACTCAGGGCAAAATTTTTAGCGGCATTTCGACCATCCTTACAATCTGAGTTCAAATTCTGCTGAGGTCAACTTTGCATTTCATCCTTTCAGGGCTGATAAAATAAGTACTGGAGTTGACTGGCTCCCTCCCGCAAAGTTTCAGGCCTTGTGCCTATAGTAGAAAGGACTATTATTATTTTTATTATTATTATTATTATTATTATTATTATTATTATTATTGAGTGAGAGAGCAGTGCATGCCATGAAAGTGATTATTATTATCATTATTATTATTATTATTATTATTATTACCATCATCATCATAGGCGTAGGAGTGGCTGTGTGGTAAGTAGCTTGCTTACCAACCACATGGTCCCACATTCAGTCCCACTGTGTGGCACCTTGGGCAAGTGTCTTCTACTATAGCCTCAGGCTGACCAAAGCCTTGTGAGTGGATTTGGTAGACGGAAACTGAAAGAAGCCCGTCGTATATATGTATATATATGTATGTGTGTGTATATGTTTGTGTGTCTGTGTTTGTCCCCCCAACATTGCTTGACAACCGATGGTGGTGTGTTTACGTCCCCATAACTTAGCGGTTCGGCAAAATAGACCGATAGAATATAAGTATTAGGCTTACAAAGAATATGTCCTGAGGTTGATTTGTTGGACTAAAGGCGGTGCTCCAGCATGACCACACAGTCAAATGACTGAAACAAGTAAAAGAGTAAAGAGTATATATTATTGTTATTACATTGTGAAAGAGTCAGCCATTTATTTATTTACCTACAAGTACTAGCTATTATGAAATGTTGTCAATAAGATGCAATGCACTCCAGTAACATGATCACTGACACAATTTCCCAGCATCAAATCACTTACCAAACAAACACAACTCTATAATTTTCATTATTATTATTACTATTAACACTCAGTTATAACAGTGTTATTACTGATAGTTTAGTTCTGTAACTACTAGTACTTCTGCTACTACTACAAATAAATTTTATTTGCAGCCTGATATAACGTCATCATGGAAGGTGACTACGGAATATAATACAAAAAGAATGGTATGAATATTTAAAAAGCTGAGATAGTTATCTCATGCTTTTAGAAAGAAGTTCATCATAGACTTTTCTGCCACAAGTCATACAGTATATTTGATTAATGTGCGGTATATTTATCATATATATATATCTAACTAGTGAAATAAATACTTTCCTCTTGTCTTCTTTGTTATAAGGTTGCTATGTGACATCACAAATATTCAACAGCTTTGCCTTTTATATTATAATAATTATAATAGAAGTTTTATGGTAAAATTCTTTAAGTTTATAACACAATACTTTAAAATATATTTTTCTGTTAATTTCTTGGTTTTGGATAGGAATTCAGTACATTAACTTCAATGTTTTACATCTTTAAATAACAACAACAACAACAACACTAATAATATTAATAATAATAATAATCATAATAATAATAATAATGGTGATGATGATGATGATGCTGCTGCTGCTGCTGCTGCTGCTGATGATGATGATGATGATGATGACGATGATGATGATGATGATAATGATGATTTCAAATTTTAGAACAAGGCCAGTAATTTTCAGAGGAGTGGGTAAGTTGATTACATCGACACCAGTACACAACTGGTACTTACTTTAGTCACTCTGAAAGGATGAAAGGCAAAGTCAGCCTCAGCAGAATTTGAACTACTGATCTAACCCATGCTAGCATGGCAAAATGTACGTGGAATATGTGGTGATTTGCTGTACTTGAGAAGACACGTCAAGCTGAGTAAAATCATGGCCATCCATACATACAGGCATGCCTTACCCCAACTCCCTCTCCCAGCTGAGAGCTATTTATTTTTCAGGTGCCTGTACCACATAAAATGTGCTCAAGACAGTGCCACGTGAAATGCACCTGTGACGGTGGCACATGAAAAGCACCTTTGTTGGTGGCATATGAAAAGCACCCAGCATTCTCTGTAAAGTGGTTGGTGTTAGGAAGGGTATTTAGCTATGGAAACCATACCAGAACAGACAATTGGAGCCTGGCCAGCTCTCCATCTGGTCAGCTCCTGTCAAACCACCCAACCCAAGCCAGCATGGAAAACAGATGTTAAATGGTGAGGATGATGATGATAATGATGGTGAAACAAATGAATGAATGAATCTAGTCTCATATTATTGAATGTCTCCTTTTTGTCTTAAGACCGTGCTCATTGAGTCTACATCTTGTTTTCAACTAGGCAATGCAGTCAATCTCCTTTTTAGTGTAATGCTTAGGGCTGAAAATTAAATGCTAGTTAAAATACACTAAACTTACCACTAAAACAGAATGTTCCACTAACTGTAACTGTTTTATAACCCATTAGAGAAGCATTGAATGTCAGTCAGTATGGTAATTGTGTATTCTTGCTATCCTTTATTCCTCTCCAATGTATCCAATCAACAAAATGTCTGGTGCCTCTGTTCTTATTAATTTTTTGTATGTTTAATAACATATTTGTATAATTGGCTTTGTTATTTCAGAAACTACTGAAGCATGGAATTGTAAAGTTTTAATTGTTAAAATTAAAAAATAAAACAAAAAAAAAAGATATACATTTAATTGCTTAATTTTGACATTCAAATTTTTGTTCTTTTAGTATGTTATTTTGTGATATTAAGTTGATGGTCCACTATTTTACTATATGGCATACATTGAGTGAGCTGTAGGCTATATAAAAATGAAGTAATTTTTGTTAAAATACAAAATATGGCATAAATACTATCAGCCTCATAATTACATATGTTAATTTCTATCAGATCATGCAGCTGTATTTTAGTCGTTGTTATTATTGTTTAACCCTTGGTCACTCTTGAACAAGTATCCTTAAGATCAAAGACATCCTAGGCTTGACATTCTGGTAATTTTAATCTGTTTTACTGCTTCTATTGTTGCGTTATCTAATGTGCTTTGTCCCTTCTAAGGCTGACAGGATGTTATATAAGGGAGATTTAGCTTCTATTTCTTATAGATTACATGACCACAAAGAGATTCCCTATTTGGTTCTTCTTCCTGTGTTTTACTTATATCACATCCATATATTGGTCAAATATGGAGAGAGGAATTGCCTTTTGCTATCTTTTATATTTTATTTGTTTCAGTTATTAGGCTGCGGTCATGCTAGGGCACCGCTTTGAAGAATTTTAACCGAACAGATCGACCCATTTCGGTGTCACATACAATGTATCCATTTCAGTGCCATTTAAAAGGCATCCATGCAGGTACCACATGGAAAAGCACCTATGCTGGTGCCACATAGAAAAGCACCTATGCTTAATGATGATGATGATGATGATGATGATGATGATGATGATAAAATGTAAAAAATAAAACACTTATGAAATAGGTGTGGCTGTGTGGTAAGAAGCTTCCTTCCCAATCACATGGTTCTGGGTTCAGTCCCACTGCATGACACACTGTAGCCTCAGACCAACCAAAGCCTTGTGAGTGGATTTGGTAGATGGAAACTGAAAGAAGCCTGTTGTATATGTATATATTTGTGTATGTGAATTTGTGTCTGTGTTTGTGCCCCCCCCCCCCGATCACCGCTAGACAACTGGTGTTGGTGTTGCTTATGTCCCTGTAACCTAGCAGTTCAGCAAAAGCACCTGATAGAATAAGCACTAGGTTTACAAAGAATAAATCCTGGGGTGGATTTCTAAATGATCAAAACAAGTAAAAGAATAAAAGAATAACAATTACACAAAATTAACTTGAATTATGGACCAATCAAATAAAGCGAAGGTATTTCCATGGATTAGTAGCCACTATGTTAAATTAGAGAATTATGTTAAATATAGAAATTACATAAGAAAGTAAGGGCTTATATACTCTTTTCTACTCTAAGCAGAAGGCCCACAATTTTTGGGGAGGGAGCCAGTCGGTTAGCTAGACCCTAGTATGCAGCTGGTACTCAATTTATCAACCCTGAAAGGATGAAAGGTTAAGTCGACTTCGGCGGAATTTGAACTCAGAACATAAAGACAGACAAAATACTGCTAAGCATTTCACCTGACGTGCTAACATTTCTGCCAGCTCGCCACCTTTAAGGACTTATATATATTGAATATTCTTGTGGCTTTAGATTGTTATAGTCACATTTTTGCTAATTAATAAAACAATTTTAATCCAAAAAGAGGAAACGTTTTAGAAAATGTTTTCAAATACAAGTTTGTACTATCTTTAATTATTTTATAACTGAGGAAAAAAACCACAACCCTTCTAAACATATAGCATCTAAAGTATTCCTTTGATATTTGCAGTCCTCTTGTAAACTTACAACACCTCCAAGGAAGTACTACTGCCCAGGTTAAGGATCACCAATTCTTGACACCATAAACTGTATCAACAGATTTACATTTGCAACATAAATTAACCACTGTGATTTTAAGGTAAATTGTATGAGGCACTATAAGTAAGAATTTGAGACAGGAAAAATCAGCAGGGCCAGCATTTTGACATTTGTAGCATTTAGAATTTTAGAATTATGGTACTGAAGAATAATCTATTTTCTTCTTCAGGTCTTCTTACCTCATGAGAGTAAGTGTCAGCCCTGGTAGTTTATCATTTAAGCAGTGGAATAAAACAAAACATAAGTGTCTAATTATTTGTGCATACATATATATCCATGGATGCATACATACACACAGAGCTTATATTGCTTATATGTATTTTGTGGATTTTGTTAAAAGGTTGGCACTGCTAAAGTGTCTGTCTCATATAATCTTACAAGTTAGATATTGTGCACTCATCTTTTATTCATTTAAATAATATTTACAACATATACATATACATACATACTTACATACATAATTATACACACACACACACAAAAATACACACATATTTATATATATATATATATATACCACCCAAGAATGCACATAATTTCATATAGACACACACACACACACATGCCCAAAATACACACACATACACACATATGTATACACATACATGCACACACATGCATGCACACCCATGCACACACACACACACACATACACACTTATGCATGCATGCATGTGTGTCTGTCTGTGTGCAGAAATAAGGTTTAGTCAATCGTTCTTCTGATGTGGACGAAATTAGTGCTGAAAAATACAAAAATAAATAAATAAATAAATAAATAAAAATAAAAAGTAACCCCCCCCCCCACCATTCCCCGTACATAATGAAGTAAGTAGTCAAATCAACAAGAGGGGTATGAATAAATTACAGCCCTCAAGGGTTTGCATTTATGGCTTGCTGCTATCTAGTTGAGAAGAGGGGAGGGTAACAAAAAAGCAAAAACAAAAAAAAAACAAAAAGCAAACAGAAAGAAATAACAAAGCTAAACTAAAG
>NC_068990.1:73294976-73296410 GCF_001194135.2 Octopus bimaculoides
TATACATATATGTATATGTATGTATATTTTGTTTTTGTATTCTTGATGTTGGTCACCGTTTATGTATTTATGTATTTATTTATCTACCATCATCATAATCACGATACATGATGATGATAATAATAATGAAGATGATGATAGTGGTGATGATGATGATAATGATGCTGATTATTATTATTATCATTATTATTATTATCATTATTATTATTATCATTATTATTATTATTACTATTATTATTTTTTTTTTATTATTACTCTTCTTATTCTTATTTTTATTTTCATTGTTATGATCATGATCATCATTGACATCAATGTCGCCGTTGTCGTCGTCGTCGTCATCATCATCATCATCATCATCATCATCATCATCATTATTGTTATTATAAATTCTTTCTTTATGTCCTCCTTGTACTATACCCTGATCTGTTGTATAGCAGGAAAAAAACAAGGAAAAAAGAAAAAGAAGAAACCTTGAAAAAAAAATCACATAAAATAAGAAAACATAGCAAAAAAAAAAAGAGGACGCTGCAGCTTTTCTCTCTATTGCTCTCTTACAAAAGACGTTTTACAAACACCTTTATTAAACACTAGACATCAAAACCTAACCTCATAGACAAACAGCAATTTGGTAATGTTTAGCTAAAACAAACCGATTAAGCGCTTTTTCATAGTTCTCGGTGGGGAGGCACACAAAAAAAAAAACAGACAACAACCAAAAACAAAACAAAAATCCCCCCCGAAAAATGTATAGTTCCACGGAGATTCTCTATCACATAAAAACCAAGAGAATTACAAAAATGTTATGACAAATTTTCCACACCGATAACCAACAACAAAAAAACTAAGAACAATTATGATGGACCACACAAACAAATACGTAGAAACAAATCATGGTCGAAAATTATTAAATTATAATTAAAAATGCAGATCAAAGTATTATTGTAATAAAAGCAATCAGAAGCTCATTAGGAGGAAACAAAATAGATGATTGTTTTGTTATTGACTCATATAGGCAGTTAAAAGATAGGTTTTTACAAATGGTTTGATAATAAATGTGATATATATATATGTATATATATGTATATATATATATATATATATATATATATATATATATATATATATATGTATGTATGTATATATATGAATATATATGTATATAGAAATGTGTATGTGTATATAGATATATATATGCATATATGTATATACATATATAAGTGTACATACATAAGTGCCCAGGTGTCTGTGAGTAGGTATATTCAGATACACACGTGCACATATATCCACCCCAATAAAAATACATGCACACACACACATATATATATGTAAACATATATATGTACATATATATATATGTGTATGTGTGTGTGTGTGTGTGTGTGTGTATATATATATATATCACATATACATAAACAGTGGTCGAATGGCATTCAA
>NC_068990.1:73296420-73297599 GCF_001194135.2 Octopus bimaculoides
ATATCACATATACATAAACAGTGGTCGAATGGCATTCAAAAGATATGTGGTTCGATTCTTACAGGCCAATTTGTTCACATTTCCAGTCTGATGTTGTGCTTCTGAATGTATTTAAACCTTAACAATTTATATTATAATACATTGAGATCCCTGGATCTTTTCACTCAGGAAGTAAGCACCAGTTCTGAGACTAAGAAGTATTAGTAACAATATGACAACCTTTCCAGTAAGTGCTAGAAAAGCTATCAAAAATTTCCATGAAGTTTGTGAGATATGAATGAATTTAAACAATGGAGTGATTCAATGTTATATCTACTTGTGCTAATTTAATAACAGGAGGTGATGGGTCCTTTTGGTGTAATGGTCACTGTAGGTGAATGGTATTTGACACATATGTAGTTCGATATCTGTACATGATTATCTTTACTTCTTTGCATCTTGTGGTTCACTTGTGAATGTACTTAAATCTCAACTGTTTATCTATCTATCTATCTATTTATCTATCTGTCTGTATGTATGTCTGTTTATATTTAGATATATATGTATGTTTGTGAGTTACTTTTTGATCTCACTAGCACTAGTACTATGGAAAAAGCATCCAAAACATTGTGTAAAGTGTCTAGTGTAAGGAAGGGCATCCAAATGTGGAAACCATGTCAAACAAGACATTGGATCTTAACACAGTCTGCTAGCTTGTCAGACTCTGTCAAACCATCCAACCCATTCCAGCATAGAAGACAAACATTAAATAATGATGATGATATCGATATATATATACACACACACACACACAGAAACATTATCAACTGTATATACTTCGTGCATTTGCTGGTGAGTTAGTATTGCTGAGGTCAAATTTATTCTCTGAAATTGCTACATCTAAAAACACTTTAGAGTCATGGACAGGTGAGATAACTCATATTCAAACCCATCTACCAGTGTGCACATGCACGTGCGTGCACACACACAAACACACACACACACACACACACACACACACACACACACACACACATACACACATCTGTTTAGAGTTGACTGTCAGAAGAAAGAGTATTCGAAATCATAGCAAAGATTAATAATATTCACTTTATTCTCTTTATCATCTATTTATACCTTCAGTCATTTCTACACATGTTTATTCTGAATGAGTGAATAGATGATTGGATGAAGAATGAG
>NC_068990.1:73298155-73301228 GCF_001194135.2 Octopus bimaculoides
ATATATATACGTGTGTATATTTTGGTGATGATATGTATGTATATGTGTGCATGTGCGCACACACACACACACACAAACAGTCACACTTATATATCGGCTAATGGCTTTTGAAATATGTCTGTGTTCAGAGAATAGAGATCAATTCCAGATTCATGTATGGTGGAGATTTTGGGATAAAAAAAAAAATAAAGACCTACTGCTACAGAACCCCAATAACATATTCAGCATTCTTCATGATAAAATTGATAAATTCTGATATATGGTAGTGATATACTTCATCAGCAGATACCTTACAAGTTATTGTATTTCTTATCAATTCTCTCATTCCTCTGGGCTCAGTCACTTCTCCGACTCTTTTATTGTGATGATTTTGTTTTATAAGTAGTCTCACTGAAACTTCCAATTTCATCCTTTCATTTTCTGATTTCTCTGTTCTCTGCTCTTCTACTCTGCCTCACCCCCTCTCTCCCTCTCTTTATTTATTTTAATTCACACCTCAGAGCATGCCAAAACAGGTTAACTCACCTTTTTTACTTTGACTTACTAATGAGGACCTCTTTTATACATTGCAAAGAAAGACAAGAAGAAGCTTAGTATAAACACCGAAAGGTACTGCTTTATGAAGCAGAATAGCAGTGGTTTAATTTGCATTTATCCTTGCTTTGCATGGTTTCAGGTTCAATCCCACTGCATATATTCTTTTATTCTTTTATTTGTTTCACTCACAAGGCTTTGGTCGGCCCGAGGCTATAATAGAAGACACTTGCCCAAAGAGCCACACAGTACATAAAATATTAAATGTACTTATAAGATTATATTGTGAAAATGATGTCTGTTTATATCTTAGAAATTAGTGTATTAAATCATCAAAATAATTAAATCATCAAAATAATTTCTGATCTCTGTTTTGAATAATTTCTAAAATAATAAAGCATTTGGTAAAATAATATTCACATGGACAGATTAGCATAAAATTTTAATGGAAGATTACAATTTCAATCGCTTAAACCCTTTAGCATTCAGATCACTCAATCAAATGTAATGCTTATTCATTCACATTGTTTTATCATGCATTATCTCGTAGTTTTATCATGCATTATCATGCATTATTTTGTAGCTTTGAGTCTATCATGTATTATCTTGTATCATTGAGATTTTGCTGATGTGATTGTTTATTTTTAGAATGACATTGTAGGGTAGGTGTGACATACCAAATCTGGCCAGTTTGACTGAAAAACAGGTAAAATATTTGGGCCAGATTTGGTCAGTTAAAATCTGTGTCATAGAACCAGAGGCAGTCTCAAGCAGGTTGCTATCAAAAACGGTTAAGGGGTATTATCCTAGCACATCCAATAAGGGCACCCAGTGACCAAAACAAATGAAAATCTTTCACCAGCTGTTCTGAATAGAAAATAGGCAGAATATTTTAGCTGTTTATGGCTGGTTTAAATGTGAAAGGGTTAAGGGTGAAACTTATACACAGATAAATATGATATATTCTTAAAAGAAAGGGAAGAACACAAAAGTTTGAACAATTTTTGATGCTGTTAGAATTTCCAATGTTCAAAATAAGAGGAGAGTTGTGGAAGAGGGAGATCCAAGCCGAAACAGACTATGGAACCTGGTGCAGCACCTGACCTTGCTTTTTCTTGTCAAACTGTCTAACTCATGACAGCATGG
The DNA here is from genome assembly GCF_001194135.2 of Octopus bimaculoides. Taxonomy (NCBI): domain Eukaryota; kingdom Metazoa; phylum Mollusca; class Cephalopoda; order Octopoda; family Octopodidae; genus Octopus; species Octopus bimaculoides. The sequence continues at coordinate 73,299,836 of NC_068990.1, forward strand.
AAAATAGACGTTAAATGTTGATGATGATGATGAGAACTTAGAAATTAGATGAAAATTTTATTTATTCATGTTGTTTTTAATGAATCATGCATTATTTTGTGGCTTTGAGATTTTAGAGGTAGCTGTTACTTTTAGAATGATATTGTAGAGTTTGTGTGAAAACTGGATCTGGCTGGTTTGGATATATATAACAGGTAGAATATTTTAGCTGGAGATGGCTGGTTTAAATTCAAAATTGTGAAACTTATTCACAGATGAATATAGCATGTTGTTAAAAAGACAAGAAGAACCCAAAATTTTGAAAACTTTTTGGCACTGTTGGATTTTTCAGTGGAGGGAAGTTGTAGAAGATGGAGATCCAAAAGAACATGGGATGAAGTATTGAAGGCCAATCTCAAAATGCTGAGTATTACAAAGGAGATGACAGAGGACTGAGATATATGGTCCAGGGACAGTGCTGTACTCAAGAAGACTTGCCTACCTGCCACAACAGAATTGAGATTCTAAAACCAAAGTTCCACATGAAAAGCATTGGTGTGGGTGCCGATGCCACATAAAAAGTACTGGTGCGATGCCATCTAAAAAGCACTGGTGATGTCACCATATAAAAGGCACCATGTACATTGTGTAAAGTGGTTGGCATTAGGAAGGGCATCCAACCATAGAAACCAAGCTGCAACAGACTATGGAACTTGGTGCAGCCTCTGACATTGCCAGTTCCTGATAAGCTGTCTAACACATGCCAGCAATGGAAAATGGATGTTAAATGTTGATAATGAAAATGTAGGAATCAGATGAAGATCTTGTAAATAAATAAGTAAATAAATAAATAAATAAATAAGGAGAAAGACGAATATGTGTGTTGTGCATGTGTTTGTGTGTGTGTGTGTGTGTGTGCATACATATGTATGTGCATGTGTGCATATGTGTGTGATTTATCAGTTTTGAAGCATTCACTAATTTATTTCAGAAATTCAAGAAGCATGATAGATTTTTGCATTCCACTTCATTGCCTATCTCCTAAACTGGCCAATGTACCTTATATTTCAAGTTTTCTTTGGCAGAAATATTTTATAACAAATAGATTACCACAAGACTTTGCAAATTATATGTGTATTCATATGTGTGTGTGTTTGTGTGTGTGTGTTCATGAGTGTGTGCATGTATATGTGTGTTTGTGTGCATGGATAAAATTATGATTAGGTTTGATTTTGATATTTTTTTTTATTTGTAGTTTACATATTTTGTTATTAGCTGTTTGTGTTCAGTTTCTGATATTAGTATTCCTAAATCCATTCTTCCATGGTTCTTTGAGACCTACTGCAACGTATGCAGCCAACACACCATTGTTGCCAATCCTGTTCTTCAGATGAGGAAACAGTGAAAGATTTGA
>NC_068990.1:73301673-73303508 GCF_001194135.2 Octopus bimaculoides
ATACATACACTCACACACACACACACACACACACACACACACACACACATACAAATAAGAACATATGCATAAAACAGTATATATACACACATACATATATATGAAACGTACTCATAAAACAAACTAATAAACACACACATATATAACGAATAAATGAAAATGATAAAATAAGAGAAAAATGAAATAAGAATCGCACACAAACATATACTCACTCACAAAGCAAAACAAAACAATAGCAACGATAAAAAAATACATTGAAATATTAAAAAACAATCGAAAGAAAGATTCTGGAGGAGAATGTCTCCAGAAAACAAAAATATCAATGGGATACGAATTTTCTTTCAGTGTGCACAGAGCGTATAACAGCTTGTGCTAGTGTATGCACATAATGGAAAGCTTTCGTTGTAGAATCTGGAATCTGAAATTGTTGGTAAGCATTTTAAGAAGATACTTCAAGCTGCATTTGTTCTTTGAGAAAATAAATGTATTGTCTAGACCAATATCTTGTATCTTAGATTTACAGTTTTGCTTCATAATAACCACCATCTTTGCAGATTCTGACATTTTACAATGTAAATACACACACAAACACACACATGCTTATATATAAGCATATATATATGTGTGTATATATGCGTCTACCTATCTATCTATCTAGCTAGCTAGCTATCTATCATTCTGTCTATCTATCTATCTATCTATCTATCTATCTATCTATCTATCTATCTATCTATCTATCTATCTAGCTATGTATGTATGTATGTATGTATGTATGTATGTATGTATCTATCTATCTATCTATCTGTCTATCTATATACATACATACATACATACTTACATATATATATATTCTTTCTGTTATTCTTTTACTTGTTTCAGTCATTTGACTGCGGCCATGCTAGAGCACACCCTTTAGTCAAAAAAATCGACCTGAAGACTTATTCTTTGTAAGTCTAGTACTTATTCTATGAGTCTCTTTTGCCAGGACTTAAACACAACAACATCAGTTGTCAAGTGATGGTGTGGGAGACAAACATAGAAAAGATATAGCCTCGTGAGTGGATTTTGTAGATGGAAACTGAAAGAAGCCCGTCATATAGGTATATATATCTATGTATGTATTTGTATGTCTGTGTTTGTACCCCTCACCATTGCTTGACAACCGATGTTGGTGTGTTTACATCCCCGTAGAATAAGTACTAGGCATACAAAGAATAAGTCCTGGGGTCGATTTGCTTGACTAAAAGCAGTGCTCCAAGTAAAAGAATAAAAGAATCGATTTATCTATCTATCTATCTATACATATATTTATGCATATGTATACACCAGTTCTTAGAACATGCTGTTCAGCTTTTGCTTGAAGAATATGGCAATGCAGAATATCTAAAAATTCCAATCTATTATCTGACCTGTATATTTTGTGCTTATAAAGTGCAGTTGAAGTAATGTCTGGCAGAAGGCTTATGGTATTACTCAGTGGTGAAGATGGCATCTCTGAAGTTGAAGGCTCAGTACTCCCTTCCCCACTAACTTTTCCACTGTGGCTGTTTTTATTTCTTTGTCTATACTACCATCTCTGTTATTACTTTTCTCTCCCATTGTGTCTCTCAAAGTTTCTTTCTCTGTCTTTCTATCTCTGTGTACTACATGTTTCTGTATCTCTTTAACTGCTTCTCTCTTTATCTATTTACCTATCTATCTATATCTATCTATCTATCTATCTATCTATCTATCTATCTATCTATCTATCTATCTATCTATCTATCTATCTATCTATCTATCTACATCTATTTATATAATATATATATCTATATATGTATTTATAAACACATATA
>NC_068990.1:73304524-73309483 GCF_001194135.2 Octopus bimaculoides
TATATATATATATATATATATATATATATATATATATATATGTGTGTGTGTGTGTATATTTATATGTATGCATATATCTAAGTTTGCATGTCTTTGTGTATGTCTTTACCCCCCACCCGCTACTTGACAACCGGTGTTGGTTTATCTAGTTCCTGTGACATAGCAGTTCACCAAAATAGACCAAAACATTAAGTACTAGGCTGAGAAAGTAAGTAGTGCAGCATGGCCACAGTTGAACGATTGAAGCAAATAAAAGATAAAAGATGAAAAAATAAATAATCAATAATTACTGTTTATCTGGGGCCTCCATCAGTCAGAGTCGACCCTGTCTCTACAAATGTGTACTGACTTTTAGGCAAGATTTGTGCTTGTGGAAGGCTAACAGTTGCCCATGAATACAAGTCTTTTTCTCTTTTTACATGTGTGTGGGTAATTGCTCATGCATGCAAATCTCCTGTCTCGAGGGGGCGTTACAGATTTTGTGCATGCATGCATGCATGTGTATTTGTGTCTGTGTGTGTGTTTGAGCATCAAGTTTATATTAAAAATTAACATAGGTGATGGGAAGTGGGGTAAAAAAAGACACACACACACACACACAAAAAAAAAAGCTATTGAATCACATGGGGTGATAGGGTATTGATGATTTTTTACAAAAGTAAATGGTAGCATTGAAAACCAGACAATGAAACTAAATGAGGATGCAAACATCAAAGGAATATAGTGAAACAAAAATATAGAAATATGAAATAAACCGAAAAGAAAAATATATATATATACAAAATATTTATAGAATATTAAAATGAATATGAAACAAGGAGACATATAATCCAACCAAATTTCACAGTCACACACACAAACACACACATTACTGATATCCAAGTTGTTGTTTTTCAAATTTTGCATTTGGTTTGTAAGATTCTTGCTGGTTTGAATTTGTATCTTGGCAGAGATTGTGTTGCATCTTGAGACGGTCATAATGCCAGTAATAAACACGTGCACTAGTTCAATTTCACTTCTTTATCATAAAACAATTGGTCAGTTATTTAGCTAATTAACTAACCAATAGTTTGATTAACTATTCAGTTAATCAGTCAAATAGGTCTGTCAGTGACAAGATAGAGCTGGAGTAGAGAGGGCATATCCTTGATAAGGTCATGAGTGGTAATGATAAGACTTTAACAAGCCTGGCTGATTGATTGAGTGATAAAACAATTAATCAGATTAGTTATTTAATGGTTAGACTGGTTGACTAATAGTAATTATCCTTTTAAAATAATGATGATGATGATGATGATGATGATGATAATGATGATGATAATTGTCACAAACGACACAAAAACTTGTCAATAGCCTGGATAGACTATAAAAATGCTTTTGATAGCCTACCACATAGCTGGATTAAGAAATGTCTGGAAATGTATAAAATAGCGCCTACTCTGCGAATCTTTTATAATAATAATAACGATGATAATAATGATCATTGCTGCACAGAACCAGGCTTTTGCTACCAATTCAGTGAAATATAACATTTATAAAATTTCTGACACCCAGAAATGCAGACTCTGTGGAAAGAGTGTGGAAAATGTGACCCACATTTTGTAAGTGGATGTGAGAGCCTTGCACAAAAAGAACACAAGCATTACCACAATAAAGTGTGTGTGTATCTTCATTGGCTCTTATGCTGTAAATACCAATATGAAGTAACAGAGAACTGGTATGAGCATGTACCAAGTAAAGTTATGCAGGAGGATGGAAAAGTAACAATACTCTGGGACTATGATTTTCAGATGGATCGTGCAATCGAACACCATCGGCTGAATATTGTCATATTGAATAAGAGAGACAAATACTGTCAGATCATTGATGTAGCCATACTGAATGACATGAATGCTGTGAGTAAAGAGGTTGAAAAAAATCACCAAGCATTCCGAATTGAAAGTGGAAATGGCAAGACTGTATGGAATGTGAGAGGATAATGTAAAAGTGATACTAGTGGTGATCGGAGCATTGGGCTCAATCCCTTTGAAACTTCTAAGACTTCTTAAGGCAACTGGAAATCCCATGCAAGATTGATGTCTTGCAAAAAGCAGCCTTATTGGGCACTGCGCACATCTTAAGGAAAGTATTATCTGTCTGAGGTCTTTGTTGTGACTTGACAGATGACTAAAGACTCCGGTGCATTTTTACCTACACTGTATTATGAAGGAATAATAATAAGATATTAATGGTTTAAAATTTTTGTTATTATGTTATTGACCCAGAAAGAATGATTGGCAAAGTTGACCTCATGAGAATTTGAACTCAGAGCATAAATATGGATGAAATGCCGCTAAGTATTTTGCCAGCATGCTAACAATTCTGCCAGTTCACTGCCTTGATAATGATAATGATGATGATGATGATGATAATAATAATAATAATGATAATAATAATAATAATAATAATAATAATAATAATAATAATAATAATAATAATAATAATAAGAAGAAGAAGAAGAAGAAGAAGAAGAAGAACAACAACAACAACAACAACAACAACAATAATGATAATAATGATAATGACAATGATAATAATAATAATAATAATAATAATAATAATCCTTTCTACTATAAGCACAAAGCTTGAAATTTAGAGGAGGGGATAGTCAATTTCATTAACACCAGTATATAACTGGTACTTATTTAATCAACCCCAAAAAGACGAAAGGCAAAGATGACATTACCGGAATTTGAACTCAGAACATACAGACAGACAAAATGCCGCTAAGCATTTACCCTGGCATGAATAATAATAATAATGATGATGATGATGATGATAATAATAATAATAACAATAATAACAGTAATAATACTCCTTTCTGCTGAAAGCACAAGGCCTCAAATTTAGGGAAAGGGATTAAGTCGATTACATCGACCCCAGTGTGTAACTGGTACTTATTTAATCGACTCCCAAAAAGATGAATGGCAAAGTCGACCCCGATGGAATTTGAACTCAGAATGTAGTGGCAGATGAAATGCCACTAAGCATCTTGCCAGGTGTGCTAACAATTCTTTCAGCTCGCTGCCTTTATAATAATAATAATAATAATAATAATAATAATAATAATAATAATAATAATAATAATAATAATAATAATAATAATAATGATAATGATGTTTTCAAATTTTGGCACATGGCCAGACATTTTAAGGGGGTGGGTTAAGTTTGTTACATTATCTGCTGTGTTTAACTGATATTTATTTTATCAACCCTGAAAGGATGGAAGGCAAAGTTGACCTTGGTAGAATTTGAACCCAGAACACATAGAGCCAAAAGAAATACCAGTTAGCATTTTGCCTGACTCTTTACATGAGCACTGTCCCTAGTTCTTTAAACTAAACCATGAAAAACATAGACGAGATGATAGTGGATTATAACGGATGAAACAATGGTGTATTGCAATTCTGACTTGCTGTCTAAAAGTTGAAAATAAACATCAAAATCATTGATGATGTTGATGAAGATAATGTTGATGATAATGATGATGATGATGACGACAACAACAACGACGACGACAATGATAATGATTACGGCAGCTACAATGACGATGATGATGATGAAGATGTGATGATGGCAATGACAATGATGATATTGATGGTGATGATGATGATGATGATGATGATGATGATGATGTCTATTTTTATTTCTTACTCTCTGCTGAAATCCTAATCATCATATATTTTTCTAGTACCAAAGAAATAAACACAAGAAGTACAGTTCCTGAATTCCAAACTACATGTTTGTATGTTCAAACAATGGTAAAGCTATTTCTCTTATTATTCCTCTTAAACAAGTCACATGACTCTTCTTACCTTGCCCTCCTCCACCTACTATTAAAATATGTGTCACTTTCTTTTCACAGTTGATTGGTTAGCATTAAGAAGGGTTTTTCAACAATTTAGATTTACAATGACATATACTATGCGAATGATGATTAAATGATTAAGATGATAGGAGCACCCCTAGAGATCAGAGCTATTTCGAATTATTTTGATAAGTGTTACAACATTTGTATTAATGCAGTTTTAATATTCTCGTTTATAGAAAATCCTTGAAATGTATAAAATAAAATTTGAAAATAAAAAAAAAATAAAAAATTTTTTTGTAGATATACTTTAATTTCTCATACATTAAAAAAAAAAAAAAGAAAAAATCAAATTTTGAAAACAAATAAATAAAGATAATAACAAATGAAATAAATAATCAAAAACAAAGCGGAAAAATATTTTATTTTTGATGGTCAGAAAACATATTAAAAACAAATGTTAAGTTAATAGGAGATGAAAATTCCGACAGAAATACCTCTCAAAGATTTATTGTTTGAATTCATTGTTAAAAAAGTAATATTTAGCGAAATATGATATTAAAATATCTAAACAAGCATGAAATTCCTTTTATGGTCTTGGGAATAATTTTCATCTTTATGCTCTTGTTCCCTCACCCACCCTTCTCCCAATACATCTATATTATTCATTTAACTAAATTTATCAAAACATTTTTGAAGGTTTTTATCTATTTGCTTATATATACATACATATCATATATATATATAATATAATGTAATATATAATTTAATATGTATGTAATATAATATATATATGGATATATATACATACATACACACATAAACATATACATACATACATTTATAAATACATATACATATACATACATATATTTTATGTGTATATATATATATATATATATATATGTAGATATATATATATGTATATATATGCAATTATGTGTATATATATATATGTATATATATGTATATATATGTATGTATATATATGTGTGTGTATATATATATATATATGTATATATAATACGAACAACTATATACTTATATACATACATACATTCATATATACATGCATACATATATATATATATATATATATATATATATATATA
>NC_068990.1:73309493-73315636 GCF_001194135.2 Octopus bimaculoides
GTGTGTGTGTGTGTGTGTGTGTGTGTGTGTATATAAACAACTGTATATTTAAATATATGCGATGTATATAAAAATATACATGCACACATATATATATATATATATATAATATATATTTCAAGTCTTGTTTTACTGAAGGTATTATTTTTGATTCATTTCAAGGTATAAAGTGCTTTTCAAATTTTAGCAGCTTTATTAAACAATGACAACAACAAGAATAACAACAACTGAAACAATTACAACAAAGCAACAACTCCAACCACAAACAAGAAATACAATAACAATGAACAAGAAAAAAAAAATGCAAAAAATTAAAGTAAGAAAAAAATTAACAATACAATCGAAGAATTTTTGAGCCTAAATTTCTGAATAGAAAGCATAATAGGAAATTTAGTGGCTCAGCAAGTTTATACATCATTTGCAAGCTGACAGAGTGTGAATGGCTGAGATATTAAGCAGCACTGACGTTATCTAGAAATATGGCATCAGAATGTTCGGAGATTAAAATATCAAAGAGAAGAAAGAACATTATGAATTAGATAAGGAAAACAGTATATAAAAAAGCATTTTTCAAAGTAATTTCCTCTGCCTCAGTAAGCCAGAGAGTCTACAGAAACAACAACCATTCATAGGTTTTACTTTCTTTTTTTTTTTTTTTTTTTTTTTTTTTTTTTTTTCACATACATAACTAGCATCAAACATGCATGCTATATCACAATACAGTTATCCTGTGTTAACAAGGTGATATACATGATATAGATCTATAGAGAAAAATATCACCATGATGAAGAAGATTTAAAAAATGTCCTACACATACACATGATTCTCTTTCTCTCTCTGTATACTCATACATAAATATATATATAAAATATATAATACAATATATATATATATATATATATATGTAAAATATTCAATATAACACACCTATATATGTATATATATATGTATATATAATACATAATATATATAATATCTAATACAATATAATACACACACACACACACACACACATATATATATATACACACATATATATATATATATATATACACACACACTAAACCACACACTTATTTAACACACCTATATATGTATATATATGTATATATAATATATATTATAACATATATAATATATGATACAATATAATATATATATAAAAACACACACACACATATATATATATACATATTATATACACACTAAACCACACTTTTGCTCATATATACACAACTATACTAATGTGTAAATCTAAGCACTTGTATATATACACATGTGTGTCTGTGTGTGTGCACACATATGATTGTGTGATTGTGTGTATGTATGCATGCATGTATGTATGTATGTATGTATGTATGTATGTATGAGTATTTACCCTCTCCTTAACTTACAATTTAAAAAAATATTGGTTTATTTTCTGCAAGATAAAGGTTTATCATTTCATAAATGACTATAATTGACTGAATCAAACCAGAATATTACTGGTAAAAGATGGTTCCATGTAGATGAATGGTAAACCAGCACTTGAACACAAGAAAATAGGGTTGAAAACTAAATGCTGGTTTTCTTTTTATTAGCAATTGAGATTGAGGTAGTGAGCTAGCAGAATCATAAACATGCTGGGCAAAATGCTTAGTGACGTTTCATCTATCTTTATGTTCTGAGTTCAAATTCCACCAAGGTTGACCTTGCCTTTCATCCTTTTGGAGTCAATAAAATAAGTATCAATTGAGCACTAGGGTCGATGTAATCGACTTAACCCCTTCTCACAAATTTGCCAGCATTGTGCCAAAATTTTAAACTAGTTAGGAATGGAGGTATTACAATGCAAAGAACTGGAGTCTTATAATGTTCATACTTTCCTCAAAAGCATTAGTGATATCATGATTGCAGCACAGAAGACTTAAGTTAGCCATTCTAAAATACACAAAGGCCATCAACTTCATTTAGACATTTATTTGTATTATCATGTCAATATTTTTCATTGCTTGAAACTGTAACTTATTCGCTGAAAAAAAAAAAAAAAAAAAAAAAAAAAGGCTACTGCATCTCATAAGTAATATATGTGAAGTGAATTGATTTAATTTTTAGATTGAAATCGTTGGTCTCATTTTATTGTTATTTTTGGTGGAGGGAAGTTGTGGAAGAGGGAAACCCAGGAAGACATGGGATGAAGTACTGAAGGCTGATCTCAAAATGCTGAACTTTATAAAGGAGATGACAGAAGACCAAGATATGTGGCGCATTGCTGCACTCGAGAAGACCTGCCCACCACAACAGAATCGAGACCCTAAAACCAAGATGCCATATAAAAAAGCATTGGTGTGGGTGCTGGTATCATGTAAAAAACATCCAGTACATTCTATAAAGTGGTTGGTGATAGGAAGGGGATCCAACTGTAGAAACCAAGCGAAAATAGACTATGGAAACTAGTGCAGCCTGTGGTCAGTTCCTGTCAAGCTGACCAGCCCATGCCAGCATGGAAAATGGACGTTGAATATTGATGATGATGATATAACTTATCTTGACTTTTTTCCCAAATGTAGTGTACCTAAGGCCATATAAATAAATTGTCCTTGTTTTCAAAAACATTACATTATGATTTGGAGGAGATTTAGCTGCTATTTTTGGCAGGTTATATGACAAAATACAGACGCCCTGCTTGATTCATATGAAGCTTTTTTAATTTATATGGGGGGAGAGTCCTAAGGGCATTATTCTAAGGTGCTTGTCAACTTCTTCATCTAAATATTGCAAAGCGTAGATACTACAAAGAATTCACTGTGTATATGAACAGTGGATGACGACGACGACAATAATGACGATGACGATGACAATGATGATGATGATGATGATGATGATGATGATGATGATGATGATGATGATGATGATGATGGTGATGGTAGTGATACTGGTGGTTGTGATGGTCATGAAAGTGACTAATTTATGATGGTGATGATCATGATGATGGCGATGTTGACAAGAACTGGGAAGTAGATGTATGCAACGATGATGATGATGATAATAGAGTTGATTCTAAAAAAGGATGAAGGGGACGATAAGAATCTTAGTGCAGCAGACAAAATGCTTAGTAGAATTTCATCTGGCTGTTTACATTCTGAGCTCAAATCTTGCTGAGGTCAATGTTTGCCTTTCATCCTTACACAATTGATAACATAAAGTACCAGCCAAGTACTGTGAATTGATCTAATCGACCTGACCCCTCCACTCAAAATTGCTGGCCTTGAGCCAAAATTTGAAGCCATTGTACTTTGCTTAGCAGGTGTGACTTTCTCTCAGACTGTTTTGATATTAAAGCAAATACCTGCATGATAAAAAAACCTTTCTTCTATACCAACACCAGAACTGCTTCATAGTCACTCTATGTGCAAGAATTAGAAGCCAGATCTCCTTGTAGTCAAATTCCAACTTTCTTAAAAGAAAAAGAAAAAAAGAAGACCACAATAGATAATAATAGCCACTGGTAGGAAAAAAAGTAAAAACAAAACAAAACAAAGAATGGTTGTATGGTAAGAAGCTTGCTTCCTAACCTGCATGGCACCTTGGGCAAGTGACTTCTGCTATAGCCTCGGGCCTACCAAAGCCTTGTGAGTAGAATTGGTTGACAGAAACTGAAAGAAGCCCATCGTGTATTTATATGTATATACTTATGAGTATGTGTCTTTGTGTCTGTGTTTATCCCTCATCACTACTTGACAACTGGTGTTGCTGTGCTTACATCGCCATAACTTAGTGGTTCAGCAGAAGAAACTGATAGAATTAATAATATGCTTACAAAGAATCCGTCATAGGGTCAATTTCTTCAACAAAAATAAAAACTCTTTAAAGCAGTGCTGCAGCATGGCCAGTCAAATGACTGAAATAAGTGAAAGAGTAAAAGAATAAAACAACTCAGGATAGTTGAAACTTTTTTGATCAAAGCTCATCTCAATCAGAGATGACCTAGGGTTAAACAACACAAATACAGAATTATAAAACGATGCTGTTGCAAGTCGATACAAACCTGAGTATTAATAAGAGTGATAAATCATTTATAAATGTAGAAATATAAATCTTTTTGTAATATTTGACAATTATTAATTAATTAGTCACTGAAAGAATGATTAATTAAGCTAGGTTGATGATAATACATCAATTGCTAACTGGTTTATTATAATGGCATACATATGAAAACAAGCTGATACATGTCTTGAGAATGTATATATTGGAAAATGAGCATAGATTTCTATCTAATTACAATGTGTGCACATGCATGTGTGCGCATGCATGTGTGTGTGGGTCACTTGATACATGTATATAAATGTTTATGTGACTGCATGAATATACATGCTTATACAAATACATAGACATGTGTGTAATATAAATATATATAAATCAGTATTGAAAGCTATGTATATTGGGTTGGCAAGAAAGTAATTTCGGTTTTTTAGTGTGAAATAAAAGTAAAATATTGTCATAGAAAGAATGAATTTCAATCAATTATATATTTTCCGTTTTATTTGATGACCTTTTGTCATCCTTCTGGCAACTTCATGATCCTGTGCTTATAGAACTTCTGGTCCTTATCAGCCAAAAACTGAAAGAAGTGTGACTTCAGGTCATCCTCATTATTGAAAGTTTTACCATTCAAAGAATTTTGCAAACTTCGAAATAAATGGTAATCTGATGGCGCAAGGTCAGGGCTATATGGTGGATGTGACATCTCTTCCCAACCAAACTCCAATAATTTTTCACAAGTTAGCAAAGACGTGTGAGGTCCAGTGTTGTCATAGGGGAACATGATTTCTTTACGATTTGCCAATTCTGGCCGTTTTTCTTCGATTGCTTCCTCCAGTTTCATTAGTTGTTGACAGTTAACGTCTGAATTGACCATTTGGTTCCTTGGAAACAGCTCAAAATACACAACACTTTTGTAATCCCACCAAATTGACAGCATGACCTTCTTTGATGCAATTCAGCTTTCAATGTGGTTTGTGCTGGTTCATTATGATTGGTAGGTTTACAATTGATCTTATTGTAGACAATCCATCTTTTATCACCAGTGATGATTTGTTAAGAAAAAAAGGTTGATTTCATTGCATTTGAAATGCATATTGCAAATATTGATTCATTGTGTTAAGTGAAACTCTTTCAATTTATGTGGAATCCAAATATCAAGCTTCTTAACGAGTCCGAGATATTTTAATGTGATTCTCAATTGTTGTGTGTGATACATTTAGCCTCTCAGAAGTCTCTCACTCTGTTATATGACAATCAGATTCAATTATAGCTTTGATTCAGTCACCAACAACTTCAGTAGGTCAACCTGAACATTGGTCATCTTTGAGTGAAAAATCTCCAGAATGGAATTTTTAAAACCGTTTCTAACATGAGCATTCAATTAATCAATCAACATTATAAACTCCACATATCTCTTTGTGAACCTCAGCAGCTTTCTTGCCTTTACAGAAATATAAAAGCAAAATATGGCGAAAATGTTTGTTTTGCCCTCCATGTTAAAATTGGCACTGAAATAACAGCTGTAAACAAAATTACATGCAATTTACTTCTAAAGTAAGCCGAAAGTAAAGGCTATCAAATGTTAAAAGGAAAAATTCATAACCTTGACAAAAGTCATTAAAAAAACTTGTAACACTATTTATTAGCAAAACACGAAATTACTTTCTTGCCAACCCAATAGAATGAATGTGTAATGATTTTACTGATAGCATGTGTGAAATATATGAAGTGCTGAAAATGGTACGCAAGGATATTGAGCTTGCTCTGGGGATTAGGTTCATCTAAAAACACACCACCTACACTACAAATACATACACAGACACACAGACATACACACACACACATACACTGACACATGCACATTCACTGATACACACACAAACGTATATATAATTATTTACATACATACAAAGACATAAATCTCTATATATATATAAGTATCCATATGTGTGTATCTGTGTCAGGAGAATGGAGATTTTCCACATCTATAATTTTATTATACATTTATTTACAGCATTCTTCCATGGACTTATGTGCGTTTCGGCTGCATCTATCAATGAACATATAGAGAGAGACAGAGATGATCGAATGCCCCGCATCCTTTTCCAAGTAAGTATATA
>NC_068990.1:73315646-73318855 GCF_001194135.2 Octopus bimaculoides
ATGTAGTTTTGAGTTCAGTCATACTGCCCCATGGGCATATGTCTTCTAATATAGCCTTGGAAAAGATACCAGTCTATACGAGGTAACTTTCTCAGAAAATTTGTTATCTATTTCTGTTATCTAAATGAAGCATGCAAACTTAATTGCATTGCCCAAATGCTCAATGGATATCTGCTGTAGATTTGAACGAGAAACTTTTGTGTGTGCAGAAAATCTTTTAAGATAGTAAGAAAAATCTGTTTTGCAAGGGATAAGTCTAGAGTTTTTGTAATACATTTCAGAACATTTGGTGAGCAAGTATTTCAAATGTAGTAAGCATTGTTGTCTATGGAACTGAAAGCTGGAATTTGAATAGGAACTTCAAGGTTGCTGTGATGATGTTACATGTACTAGGCTTCTAATGAGGGCTCAAAACAACTCACATCAACAAAACAAGATCAAACAAGAGATTTATGGACATATCCCACCCATTTCCTCTATTGGTGCTCAATGCAAGTTAGCATTTGCTGACCACTGCTATCATGCTGAACAAAATCCCATATCAGGTATTATATTTCTTTTTTAGAGGCTGCCACACACTAATAGAGGATGAAGACCATTTGACTACATTGATATTATTGGTGGAGACACACAACAAGAAATTGAGAATCTATCAAAGCTAATTGGCAGAAAGAATGGGGGACAGTGGGGTCAGGCATAGATACCTGGTGCAGTATCATAAAATGCATCAAGATTGCAGCAATTTGAAAAAAGAAAACAAATTGTTTGTTGATAGGCAGGGGCATAACTAGGGTAAATGATGCCCAGAGCTAGTATCAGAATTGTTCCCCTACCAACAATATTTTTTTTTAATGGCTTAATTCGAAAATGATCTTAACTAAAATTGTACCCCCCTCAAAGTGGCACCCAGGGCATGTGCCCTGCTTGCCCCACCCTAGCTACACTTCTGTTGATGAGTTTAGAATGAGGATAGGAATGAGCATCTACCCTGTAATATTGTCAGTGTTCTAAAAATATATTACAAGTTAAATATTAATACAAATTTTTCCATTCCTGCTGTGTGTTCACTTATTTTGGCAGACTGTATATAATGATGAAATCTTCAATGGTGACCTTGCATCCTAAATGATATTGAATGAGCCAACTTCAGAGTATCTATGTGGTCCTCTGAATACTAGAAATGGCTGCCAAATTTCTTTCAAAGCACTTTGGATAATGAAACTCTGGTTATGTTATCTAAAAATAATGAAGGATGGATGGCTGAAGTGGGGGTCATATCTGGAGCACTTTGATTGTAGGTTATAAAACATCAATCTCACTTGTCTTGAAGGATGTCAAAAGGCATGGACATAGCTATATTACACTTACCTCCTACTTGAACCATTTAAAATAAAAAGAAAAGATGAGTTTGATCAGAACTGACCAAGCTATATAACATCAACAACAACAGGCATATGAGTGGCTGTGTGGTAAGTAGCTTGCTTACTAACCACATTGTTCCAGGTTCAGTCTCACTGCGTAGCACCTTGGGCAAGTGTCTTCTACTATAGCCTCGGGCCAACCAAAGCCTTGTGAGTGGATTTGGTAGACGGAAACTGAAAAAAGCCCATCGTATATATGTATATATATATATGTGTGTGTCTGTGTTTGTCCCCCCAACATCGCCTGACAACTGATGCTGGTGTGTTTATGTCCCTGCAACTTAGTGGTTCGGCAAAAGAGACCGATAGAATAAGTACTAGGCTTACAAAGAATAAGTCCTGGGGTCGATTTGCTCAACTAAAGGCGGTGCTCCAGCACGGCCACAGTCAAATGACTGAAACAAGTAAAAGAGTAAGAACTTAAGAGAATTTACCTTTCAGCATTCAGATTATTCTGTTGAATGTAATGTTTATTTATTCACATTGCATTGAATTAACCACGTATTATCTCATAGCTTTGAGGTTTCAATGATGCAATTGTTTATTTTTAGAATGACATTGTAGAGTCGGTGTGAGAAGCTGAATCTGGCCAGTTTTAACATAAAAGAGCTAGAATATTTGGGTTGGATATGAATGGATTAAATACTAAATGGTTAGTCAGCTATCCAGTTTAACACCATCACCTCATTCCTTATCAGTCTTTAGTGAATTTCACTCTGTTCCAAGCTTCATTCAGACTGTTTCCTACCAGATTTGGACCCATAACTCCCACCTCTGCCTCCACCTCCAGCAGCATGGGTCTTCTCTTCCTGAGTGAACAGTAAAAACACGCAATGATAAAAAACAAAAACAAAGCATTTGCTATGGGATGCTCAAATAGTTAAAAAACAAAACAAACAACAACAACAACAAAAAAAACTAAATAAAAGCATATACAAAAACTAGCAAAAGCAATTGCTGATATTCAGACGTCAAAATGCGCAGCTTCTTGCTGTCGAAATACAAATGTTCATCAAATCATCCAAAACTAAAGAAAAAAGGTATATATAAAAATATTAAAAAAGAACTAAAAATAAAAATAGAAAAAAGAAAAAAATATATAAAACCTGCACTGACATATTTGCAGCTTTGCTTTGGTTATAATTTTTTTTTGTGTTAGTGATGCATATAGCTGCATATCACCTATGGACATGCACACTCTGTTGGATATTGGTAAAACAGATAAAGATAGAAAAATCGAAAAGGAGAAAACAAAAAAAATTAGCTGACATAATACATTTCCGGAATATGTGAGAGTTCCTGTGATGATTTCAAGTAGGGATGCTGAATAACAGCTTTTATTAGCTAAACATCTTTATTGGGAAGTTGGTGGCTCCCTCCTTCTCTTCTTTTCTCTCTTTTCCTCTCTCTCTCTCCTCCTTTCTCTCTCTTCCCCTCTCTCTTCCTTTCTCTCTCTTCCTTTCTCTTTCTTCCTCTCTCCCTTTCTTCCTCTCTCTCTCTCTCTTTCTCTCTGTGCGTTTGTATTCATTGCTTATTTTCTCTCATACACAAACGCATGTGCACCATACATAAACATACACAGACATGCAGGATACGCGCATATTTATATAAAAACACTTATAGATGCATACGTACGTGCACATACACACATACACATATAAACATGCACACGTACATACACACACAGACATGTATGTATGTATGAATATATATATATATATATATATATATACACACATACATATATATATATATATATATATATATATATATATATATATATATATA
>NC_068990.1:73319882-73322008 GCF_001194135.2 Octopus bimaculoides
TAAGTTACAGGGACATAAACACACCAACTCCAGATATTATATATATATATATAATAGCCATGTATGTGTATACAAATATGCTTGCACAGATATATGCATACATTTATGCATCTCTGTAATAAATATATATATATATATATATATATATATATATATATATATTGTATGTGTGTGCATGTGCATACATCTACTCTGCATCATTCTCATTGATAAAATCTTTTAAACACTCATACAGAAGGAACTGATACTTCATCTATGTACTCACGAATCAATAAATGCAAAAATATGACAGAACACAGTAACATTTTGATAATGGTCTAGACCAGGGGTTCACCAAACTATGGCATGTGAGGTCAGTTCATCCGGCCCTCCTCTGCACTGTACCTTTTGTGTAATTACCTGCAATGAGTGTTCATTTGTTTCTGGTATGGTATCTGTGTTTGGAACGATTTATGTCTGTGAGCAAACGTTTTCAAAACTGAAGTATGTGAAGTCAGCACATCGAATGAGGGTTGACCTATGAATATTGGAAAGCAATTCTCTTGGTTGGATGTAGCAATTTCAAAACAAATATTGATGATAACTTAAAAGCTAAACACCAGTTTCACAAATCTCACTAACCTCTTCTGCTGCCTGGTTCGTGAGATCAGATATGTGTTCACTGGATGTGGTATAACTATCTTATTGCTAATGTCGCCATCTTTGATAACTTTTTGGTAAATAAATATGTTGGTTGCTTTTATTTTTTATGTATTCACTGTATTGTATTGAACAAAATGGTTATACAGCTGGCGCTTATCATTCTTTCAGTTACCTGGCCTGCCGTGAAAACTGTTTGGTGACCCCCCCTGGTCTACACAGATTCTTGACTAGTGCAAGGTTTCTTTCTCTGGTGAGGATGATCTGTGTTCTCATCAGACTCATACTCTTTGTCTTACATAAAATGCTCAGTTGCATGATAAAGTCAAAACAAATAAGCTTGTATGAGAATGCAAGTGATTATCAAAATAGCTGAGATCCCCAGCATCGGTAGTATCATCTAACTCAGTGGCCTTCAAACTGTGGTCCGCGGACCACAGGGTGTCTGTGAACAGCAAATACTTTTTATGGGCAATTTCATTTTATATATGGTTTTTAACCGAAATCTTTTAATTGGCAATAAACCTATTTGTAAAATACTGTTAAATAAACAAATGTAAAAATATATGTTATTTTAAGCAAATATTTATGTATAAATTTCATAAGCATTTATAAGGGGGTAAAGCCTGAAATATAAAGGGGTCCGCAAGTCAAAAAGTTTGAAAACCCCTGATTTAACTTGGTATGTAGTATAGGCAATAAAATATTATTTCAAGTATTTACCCTGTATCATAGTTGCCAAGTCTGCACAATGGGATTTTATTATCTGTACCAGTTGCCCCAACCCGGCCCCATTCAATCACCACTGCTAACCTTCAAACTGTGAAAATGAATGCTACTTGTTTCTTCTCTGCCTCATTTGAATAGAATATAAACCTGCTACTAATTACACAAGCACACCTAAAAGGCTTATGTACACATTATTGGATTGGTTACCGACTCGTCTAAGTTTATTCCCCATTTGACAGGTCTTGCATTTTATGCTTCAAGGTACCTCAAATCACTCCCCACATCAAGCAAGCACGATGGTGGGTGGGGGTTGCCTTTTTAACCATTGACACTCTGAACGTACAACACATTGTATGGAGTTACATGTTATTAGTAGCACTTGCAAACAATCTGATATAATATACAAATATACATAGGTGCGCAAGCTAAAGTATGTATATATGTAGGTAGGTATGTTCTTTTTCTCATTTTAATTTAGAGTAAATTTTGACTGGCCACTGACAAGGGAGCAAGGTTGTGAAAGAAATTGTCTTGTTTTGTTCATCAGCCTTTAAATCTGTAAAATAGAGGATGTGTGTATCATCATGACCATCATCATCATCGATATCGTCATCGTTGTCGTCATCATCACCATCATCATCATCATCATCACCATCATCATCATCATCATCATCATCATCATCATCATCATCATCATCATCATCATCATCATCATCATCATCATCATCATCATCATCATCATCATCATCATCATCATC
>NC_068990.1:73322250-73323406 GCF_001194135.2 Octopus bimaculoides
TCATCATCATCATCATCATCATCATCATCATCATCATCATCATCATCATCACCATCACCATCATCATCATCATCATCATCATCATCATCATCATCATTGTCATTTAACGCCAGTTTTCCAAGCTGAGATGGGTCAGATGGTTTAGCAGGAGCTGGTAAGCCACAGAGCTGCAACAGGTTCCAATAATTATTTGGGCATCATTTCTACAGCTGGTTTCCTTTCCTAACGCCAGTCACTTTGCAAAGTGTACTCTTGGATCCTTTCACATGGTGCCAGTACAGAGGCTTTTACATAGCAGTAATACACACACACACACACACACACACATGCCCCCCACCACATGTTATATATATGAATGTGGTTGCTTAACAAGCCTCGAATCCCACTCCATCATTTTGAAATAAAAGAAGACACGTTTTGAATACACTAAGTCAAGATGGTCGTAGTAGTAACACCTTTCCATCACATGTGCACTGTATCAAGACTGACCAGGGGCTAAACAACAACAACTACAACAACCACGACAGCAACAACAATGACAACAACAACAACGACAGACACAAAACATCAAAAAGAAGCACAGACTGAAAATATGTTGCATCACATTTCTTGTATGTGTTATCTTACATACTTATCTAAATTAAATGATTTTGCTGCCAAATGATATATGATTATATTTTGAAAAATGTTTTTAAGTACTAATTTACTTACGGATTTATAAACATTTATATTTTAAAGTAAGCAGAGTAATAGGTACCACCCTGATGATTCAGGCATCAGAGATTTTAAAAAATATGTGAAAATCCTTCACATTAGTCTGTTGCTTATATCATACACACATGTACATACACATATATGCAATGGGTTTCTTTCAGTTTCTATCTACAAAATCTACTCACAAATCTTTGGACAGTCAGGGGTTAACATAGATGACATTTGAGAAAAGGTGTTGCAAATATGGTCTTAACCCAAACTCACATGGCTGGGAAGAAACCTGCCTGTTCCTAAATAAATATATATATATATATGTATTGATAGAAAGGACAACAAAAGAACGAGACCTCGATATTATGTAAATAGAGGAATTTATCTAAAGAGATGTTGGCATGGGTTCCCACCCCGGCATCCGAAACTCAGAGTTTTATCATGGCTACCG
>NC_068990.1:73324630-73327206 GCF_001194135.2 Octopus bimaculoides
TTTGGAGGTGATGTACAGGAATTATAATATAGAAAAAAAATTAAGGTACTCAGAAATCTGGATGGTTGTACATTTACAGATTTTTTATTAGTGTCACATGTTTTATAAATTAAATAAAGCGCGTTTCACCTATTCGTGTAGGATTTTCAAATTGTTTTACATATAAATGAAAGTACTATATATATACATGTGAAAGTACTAGTTAATTTCAATATTGTAAAATTGTAAAACTTGTAAATAATAAAACCCGAAAATCAGACTAAGGTAGAATTTCATGGATTAATATATATTGTTTTATACACAGTCATGCAATCTCTGATTTATATCTATGTGTGTGTGTGTGTGTGTCTGTGTCTGTGTCTGTGTGTGCATGTGTGTGTGTACGTATGTGTGTGTACACATGTGTGTGTGTGTGTGTGTGTGTTAGTATGTCTTTCTGTCTGTGTTTGTCTCCCAGTACTGCTTGAAAACTGGTGTTGGTGTGTTTACATCCTTATAACTTATCAGTTTGGCAAAAGTGACCAATAGGAAAAGTACCAGGCTTAAATAAAAAAAAAGTGATGGTGTGGTCATTTATTCAACTAAAAATTCATTCTTCAAGACAGTGGTCCAGCATGGCTGCACTTTAAGGAGTGAATTAAGTAAAAAGGTAAAACAAAATATGTATCCGATGAAGCTTACACAACAAATGTATACTTTAATGAAACAATGGTAGGCAAGCTGGAATAATTTGGATTCAAGATTTCTGAGCAGATAATCCCAATGACTTTTACTTTCTCAGACACCTCAGCTATATAATGGTAATGATAGCAACAGTTATGAGCATAAATATTCTTTTCTACTCCAAGCACAAGGCCCGGAATTATGGGGGAGGGGGTCCAGTCAATTAGATTGACCCCAGTATGCGACTGGTACTTAATTTATCAACTCTGAAAGGATGAAAGGCAAAGTTGACCTCAGCAGAATTTGAACTCAGAACATAGACAGACGAAATACCGCTAGGCATTTCACCTGGCATGCTAACGTTTCTGCTGGCATGCCGCTTTAGTCATGAACATAAATATATAAAGAAAGGAAAAATTTTATCATTGACCTTCATTGCAATAAAAAAAAAAAAAAACCAACCCCCTCCCCATAAATTAACAAATTTTCATGTGGTGAAGAAATAAGAAGCAGTGGTTTAATTTCAAAAGTAAACATACTTTGTGTTCAACGTTGGGTTCTTTGATAGTTTTAAACTAACACGATTACCAAATCAGAGTTTTATGTGCTCATGCTTACATGCCTACATGCACACACACACATACATGCACACACATACATATAGATACACACATAAACATGCATAAACACACAAAAGCACTTTATACATCTAGATAATATATTTGCTTTTGTTGTCACAAATTATTGATACATATCTTCTCCAAGTTATAATATCTGCCTTAAATATTGAAATGTTTACAAAAATAGTGATGTTAAATCATTAGCAGAGGAACCAGAAATTCTATTTTCCTGCATGATACAGTAGTATTTCATTTTTTACTTTAATCCTTTAAGCATTTTTTCATCATATATTTTAGTTTTTAAACAAAAAGAAAAATTCTTTCCAAATAACACAGAGAAGGAATAAAATAAAAAATGAAAAATAAAAAGTCTAAAACGAAAAATATGAAATATAAAATATAAATATAAATGAAAATCAGACATCACACAACTTTAATAAATATCAAAAACTCCAAAAGAAATCAATTAAACCTTGCTAAAATATGATTTTTTTTCACATCATTTTCGATACATATTAGCAACTGAAAGATGGGAAAGAAATTCTCCTACCAAATATTGAAGTGCATTTAGAGGAATATCTTCCTTTCAACATACATGTTGTTTGTTTATTTTGCAAAATGCCTTTCCAATATACGTTTAAACTGTCTATTCCTATGTTGTATGTACCAGTTATTGTGCCTCACCTATTTTAAAAATGTTTGAATTTTCCTTCTTTTTTCTGCCTCCCCACCTATTTTTAAAATTAAATCATTGCTTCTTATTCTTTCATCACATGAAAATTTGTTAATCTGTTTGTTTTCTTTATTGCAATGAAGGTCAATGATGAAATTTTTTTCTCTCTTTTTTCTTTATAATATTTATGCTCATAACTGTTGCTATCATCACCATTATAGTGGTGAAGTGTATGAGAAACTAAGTTACTGGGATTATCTGCTCAGAAATCTTAAGCCCAAACACAAATACACCCTAGGCATTTTGCTGCATTTCTGGACAGAAAGAACACTTCACATTGTCTCAGTTTTACCTAGTGGTTCAGAATAGAAGCAAGATCATTAGATAATGTAATGCAATATATGCATAGACATATGCATACACACAGACACACACTTACACACACACACACACACACATTATTTATTTATTCACCAAATGTGGTGTGGAGCACTCATTCTCACTCTTCCCCACTATATATATATTTTTTTTTTTTTAAGTTTCAGCTTAGAGCTGCGGTCATGCTGATGCACCACCGTTTATATATATATATATATGTTTATATATATATGTATATATAT
>NC_068990.1:73328392-73329330 GCF_001194135.2 Octopus bimaculoides
TACATTTACAGATTTTTATTAATGTCACATGTTTTATAAATTAAATAAAGTGCTTTTCACCTAATCGTGTAGGATTTTCAAATTGCTTTGAGCCCACCTTGTGGAGGGGCTTCTTTATATAGCTTTATTGAGTGTGTAGGGGTGGAGAGAGAGATATATAGGATAGTAAGAGAGGGTGAGGAATGGATGGAAAAGTGAGAGAGAGAGTGTGTGTGTTTTTTTGTGTTGGTGTGTGTGTCTGTGTGTATGCGTGTGAGTGTGTGTCGATGGGAAAGAGAAAAGAAGAAAATTGGGTTCATAGCTGGTTAGTTCTTTTCAATGATAAGTTTATTTTTAGCCTTTTAAAGAAATGGCAAAAGCAGGTGTGATTGTTTTGAAGAAGTTGTTTTTCAAAAAGAATCTGTGGTGTCATTGTCTAGTAGGAGAGTGTGGGTACGTTTTTGTGTGTGTGTGTGTCTGTGTGTGTGTATGTGTGCGTGTGTGTCTGTGTGCGTGCGTGTGTGTGTGCCTGTGTATTTGAAAGGTGTGTCAGTGGAAGAGGAGGGAAGAGGAGGGAAGAGGAAGATTCTGTTTACAGTTTACAGTTGGTCAGTTCCTGCAGTGACAAGTTCATTCTTGGCCTTAAAAAAAAGGCAAAACCAGATGGTATTCTTTGGTATTATTGTCCAGTGGTAGAGATAGTGCGTGTGTGTGTGTGTGTGTGTGTGCGTGCGTGTGTGTGTCCGAAAGGAGTGTAAAAGGGAAGGAAGGAATTGTGATTATATCTATACAGCTGGTTAGTTAAAAAAAAGTTAGGAGAGAAATATGAGAACCTAGGTAACTGGGTTCAATTCTTGTTGGTACAAAAATGTCCCACTATCTGGGTTTCTTGCCGTTTTTTTAGGCTCTGTTGTTCCAAAGTTGAAGATCCTAGATGGGTTGTGATCTTCATGTTTCGG
>NC_068990.1:73330200-73330891 GCF_001194135.2 Octopus bimaculoides
CTGGGATGAGGTGGTGAAGCATGACCTCCGAACATTAGGCCTCACTGAGGCAATGAATTCTGACCGAGACCTTTGGAAATGTGCTGTGCGTGAGAAGACCCGGCAAGCCAAGTGAGACCAAAATCCAAGGTTTCTGCCAGGGATGTAGCCAGCTCACTTATGCGTACCTTTCCTTCATTGGACACTAAACTCCGCTTGTGAAGACCTGTTGAGGCAAGTGAAATCGAAATCGAACTAAATTTGGCGACTGGCCCCTATGCCAACGTCTCCTTCATTGGACACTAAACTCTGCTTGTGAAGACCTGTTGGGGCAAGTGATAGTGAAATCGTGATGGCACCACCGTTTGAGCGTGATCGTTACCAGCGTCACCCTCCTGGCACTTGTGCTGGTGGCACGTGAAAAGTCATTCGAGCAAGATTGTTGCCAGTGCCGCTGGACTGGCTCCTGCGCAGGTGGCACGTAAAATACACCATTTCGAGTGTGACCATTGCCAGTGGCACGTAAAAGCACCCACTACACTCTTGGAGTGGTTGGCGTTAGGAAGGGCATCCAGTTGTGGAAACTCTGCCAAATCAGATTGGAGCCTGGTGTAGCCATCTGGTTCACCAGTCCTCAGTCAAATCGTCCAACCCATGGTAGCATGGAAAGCGGACGTTAAACGATGATGATGATATATATATATATATATAT
>NC_068990.1:73331365-73334696 GCF_001194135.2 Octopus bimaculoides
TATATATATATATATATATATATATATATATGTATGTATATATGCTTTCGGTGTGAATCGTTTTTTATACAGCGCCGTCTTTACAATCCTGTAAATAATAAGATCTAGCAATGACCTTCATGAGGCAATATTTCGAGTGGCACAGGTTCTTGAGAAGTGGGAGAAAATCCCTGGAAGATGATGAGCAATCTAGAAGACCTGCCATGAGAGTCACCCCCAGAAATTTATCAGCTTGTGCATGAGGATCGTTGGAGGACAATCAATGACCTTTTGCAGCACTTAAGGGAGGAAATTCAGTGAAAGTGACCGGATCTGTGGAGCACGAAGAATTGGATTCTTCATGACAACACTGTAGCCTGTCACCAAGCTCTCCTCACTTATGAGTTTCTCACCAAAATCAACATGGTATCACTTCTGCATCCACCCTATTCACCAAATTTAGCACCTGCGGATGTAAATGCAGCTCAAATGTCACAATTTTAACAGCATTGTTAAGATTAAGAGTGAATTGCAGAAGGTCCTCGACTCACTAATGGAAAACGACTTCAAGGCTGGATTCTAAAAGTGATGAGAATGCTGAAACTAGTGTATTCCTGTGCAAGGTGACTATTTCAAAGGAGATGATGTTAAAACTTAGGAAAATAAGTTATTTTTTATTAAACATAACTAATCCAGGAACTCTTTGATACTACCTCTTTCTATCTGTCTCTCTCTCCTCCTCTTTCTCTTTTTTCTCTCTCGTTGCTCACACATGACCATCGTCCATCTTTCTTTTTCTCATATAAGCATATTTCCTTTCCTGCCTGACGTTCTAAGGACTGGACATCTTCTATCTCTCTCTTCTATCTTTCCTCTTTACAAAGAAAATATTGCCCCCAGTGTTCACTATTTTCCTCTCATTCTGGTCTAATGACCCTCCATGTTTGTTTTTGTTCAGTTTCTTTGTATGTCACCAATGTTATTTTTGGAATTTATGGGAGCAACTGTCTTCAAAGACTCATATTGTCATTGAATGCATGAAATGAGGAATAGATAGACAGCCAACAATTGATGAAGGGTCGTTCTTTGTGTTACTTGTCCTGTTTTCCCTTTTTTCTCTTGTTGTTTGTGTATTTAACTCGTTTATTTTCGTACTTCACGTTTACACAGTTGGTGACGTCCTGCACCCATATATGTATATATTATATATGTGTATATATATATATATATATACACACACGCACACACACACACACGCACACACACACACATATATGTATATAGATATATATGTATATTATTCATATTATATATATATATGTATATATACACACACACATTTATATATGTGTGTGTGTGTGTGTGTGTGTGTTTGAATACATGTATATATATGTATGCATCTGTCTATCTATCTATCTATCTATCTATCTATCTATATATATATATATATATATATATATATATATATATATATCTGTCTGTCTGTCTGTCTGACTGTCTATCTATCTATCTATCTATCTGTCTATCTATCTATCTATCTATCTATCTGTCTATCTATCTAGCTATCTACATATATGTATGTAAATATATGTATACATACATATATACATACATACATACATACACACACACTCATATATGTGTGTGTGTGTGTGTGCATGTATGTGCGTGCATGTATGTGTGTACGTATCTATATATATATATTTGTGCCTATATTATCAAAACTGTCATCATCAGGTGATATTTTGATGAAGATGAAATTAGATATAGTTAGCATTTGCATTATAAATTAATGTAAATAAGCACCAGATGATTAAACATTAATTGATGCATCATTTGTCATATAAATCACTCATATCTACCAAATGGCAATTTCCAATTGTCTGACTTTTCCTTTATATTCCAATCTGAATGTAACCACAAAGCCTGCTAATTTTACAGCGTTATCAACGTCTTTTGTTTATTAGCTAATGAAGGAGCCTCTTGTTCATTCACTAGATATGCTAAAAAATAGCTGTGTAATCTCCAAGAAATCATGCTTTACCATTTAAAGAATATTTAGTTAAATTAGATCAGATGTCAAATGTAACCATTCAAAGATTTTCTGAAGGGTTTGAGTGTGGCATTCCTAAGTTGCTTCTGTGTGAAAGTCATCATCATTATCATCATCATCATCAGCCTCCTTATTGTCATCTGCATCATTGTCGCTGTCATTGTCATTGTCATCATTGTCACTGTCGTCATCATCGGCATCATCATCATCAGCTTTGTTTTCATGTCCACTTTTCCTTGCTTGCAGGGCTCAGACAGAATTTGTGGAAGTGTATTATCTACAGCTGGAAGCTTTTCCTGCTGCTAACCCTCACCTGTTGCAAAGTAAGGTACTGTTTCTGCATGACCAGACACATTTTCACTGAATGTTGCCAAAAAAGGACACTGCATGCATTATGATGAGACTCATTTACAACTATCATGTGATCTCAAGGCAAGCAGATAGTAACACACACACACACACACACACACACACACACTCACACAAGTAGACATATCCGGCCTTGACCAGGTTATTTACACGAATTAACTATATCTTTATCTTTCGTTTTTCACTTGTTTCAGTCACTGGACTGTGGCCATGCCGAGGCAGTGCTTTGGTTGATTTTGGTCGAACAAATCAACTCATCCATTTATTTTCAAAGTCTGGTACTAATTCTATTGATGTCTTTTGCTGAACCCCTAAGTTACAAACTGACACCAGTTGTTGGGAGAACAGACACAATGTCACACACACACACACACACACACACACACACACACACACACATGCACACACATACATGATGGACTTTTTTCAGTTTCCATCAACCAAATCCCCTCATCAGACTTCAGTCAACCATGTGTTATAATAGTCGGAGACGCTTACCCAAGGTGCTCCTCAATAGGATTGAACCTAAATATATATGGTTGGGAAGCAAACTTCTTACCACACAGCCATGTCATTCAATATCCATTATACTAGATATGTTTTTGTTGATTTGACAATTTTAAAGACTATATTTTCAAATATTTATGAATTTTAGAAACACCTATTAGTAGTTATCAACATTTATGATTGTTTGTTTAAAGTAATTTCACTTGTGTTTAGAGCAGAAAAATCCAAGAAAATTTTCCAGCCAATAGGCACAGGCATGGCTGTGTGGTAAGTAGCTTGCTTAACTACCACATGATTCTGGGTTCAGTCCCACTGCAGGGCACCTTGGACAAGTGTCTTCTACTATAGCCTCCTTGTGAGTGGATTTGATGGACAGAAACTGAAAGAAGCCTATCATGTATATATATATATATATATATATAT
>NC_068990.1:73334836-73340884 GCF_001194135.2 Octopus bimaculoides
TATATATACATATATATACATATATAAATGTATGTGTGTTTGTCCCCCCACCATCGCTTGTCAACTGATGTTGATGTGTTTATGTCCCCGTAACATAGCTGTTCGGCAAAAAAGGCCGATAGAATACGTACCAGGCTTACAAAGATTAAGTCCAGGGGTTGATTTGTTTGACTAAAGGCAGTGCTCCAGCATGACTGCAGTCAAATGATTGAAACAAATAAAAGAATAAAAAATATTATAGTGACAGTGTTTATTATGAAATCTGCCTCTTTACCATTTTGCTATAAGTTTTATAAATAATTATATTTTATAGAATAATAGGTTTAACAGGATGTGACTTTTGAATGCAGCCTTGTGAGTCACATATGTTTTACATCAGAGAAAAGCTCCTCAGTTTTGTATTTGACAAAGACATTAAAGATAATTTAATATGCTGTGGTGGTAATGCTTTTAATGTCTAATGTCTCTAAACTCTCATTCTTTTCTGAGGGTTAATTTGTTGTGTTTTATGTTAGTGTTGATATCATTTTGCCCCTGCTGCTATTGTCTCATTGAATGTTTACTCTGTTTTCAGTTTGGATACAAATTTAGATCAGAATTTATTCTGATCCTATAACATAAAAGCTACCTCATTTCTTTTGTTGAGTAAGCATATTTATTGTGACTATATTACATCATTTTCTGTGGTGCACAGAGGACATGTTTCAAAACCATTTGTGTAAATGTTTACGCTGTGTATTAATGCTTAATTTCTTTTATATCGATATTTATTTTCCATTAAGTCCCAAATATATTTAGATAGAGATGTTGCATTTCTTCTGTAAATACCTTGGAAATATGTGTGTTGTGTAAATGTTCTGCTTGTTGCTCCAGTCAAGCTTTTGTATGTCTGCCCTCTTGCAATGTAGATTGATTTTCTACCACTTTTGTTGACAAGCTCTAATATTTCAGTGTATGAGCAAATCCCTCAAGGTTGAGTTCTATTTACATATTGAGAATTGAACTGAAACAAGAACATTATCTATGGATATTCAGCAAAAATTATTCCTATACTAACAAAAATGTAGCACTTGAAATACTTAATCCAAAACGTTTATGAAGGAAAGCTGACTTATTCAAGAAACAACAACAATACTGCTCACATAAAAGAATCACCACTACAACTTTAAGACATTGAAACATTCAAAGTAGACTTCATAATGAAGGTAACATTTTTAAATTAGAGTAACAGGATCCTAAGCAAACTAGACTTGAGCATCAAAACACAACAAACATTAGAAAAAAAACCTTTAAATTCATGGACAAAAAAATTACATGCTGGCACAGCAGACTATAACTAAACTGCTAAAGGCAGTGTTCTAGCATGAATCCAGTAAAAGAATAAAGACTATATTTATACAGGCATGGCTGTGTGGTAAGAAGCTTGTTTCCTTACCACATGGTTCCAGGTTCAGTCTCACTATGTGGTACCTTGGGTAAGTGTCTTCTACTATAGCCTCGAGTTGACTGAAGCCTTGTGAGTAGATTTTGTAGACAGAAATTGAAAGAAGACCATCATATATATGTATGTATTTATGTGAATGTGTTTTTGTGTCTGTGTGTCCCCTCCCTACCAACCATCACTTGACGACTGGTGCCGGTGTGTTTATGTCCCCATAACTTAATGGTTCAGCAAAAGAAACCAGTAGAATGAGTACTAGGGTTATAAAAAATAAGTCCTGGGGTTGATTTCTTTGACTAAAAATCCCTTCAATGTGATGCTCCAGCATGGCTGCAGTCATGTGACTGAGACAAGTAAAAGAATAAAAGAATTTGCTATATATATGTTCCAGCTATGGCCATTATGAGAACAGTAGCCAATAAGATTCATTGCACAAAACCTTTGTTTATTTACACATACACATGCATACACTCAATTAACCATATAAACCCACACACATGTGCAAAAGGTTTCTTCACACATGTATATGTACATAATTCAATAAGCTTTCGTTTCATGTCTACCAAATTTATTCACAAGACTGTTCAGCTTCTGTTGTAAATTTGAGTTTTACTGATATAATGTATATTAATTTACTTGTAAAAGTGAAAGTTGCCAACTGCACTGGATTCATATCTACAACTCTTTTTTTCAGAAGTCTGACTGTGAAAATGAAAGATGGTGAGATACTATGAAATACTACAATTTAAACCAACAGGTCCAGGCAAAGCTGTTTGGTAAAAAGCTTATAAGCACCGGCATGGCTGTGGGGTAAGAAGCTTACTTCCTAACTACCTGGCTCCAGGTTCAGTCCTATTGTGTAAGTATCTTCTATTATAACCTTGGGCCCACCAAAAACATGAGTAGATTTGGTAGACAGAAACTGGAAGAAACCTGTCATATATATATGTATTTATATATATATATATGCGTGTGTGTGTCTGTGTTTGTCCTCCTGCCATCACTTGACAACCGATGCTGGTGTTTATGTCTCTGTAACTTAGTGGTTCAGTAAAAGAGACCAATAGAACAAGTACTAGGCTCACAAAGAGTAAGTCCTGGAGTTGATTTTTTTTTACTAAAATCTTTTAAGGTGGTGCTCCAGCATGGCCACAGTCAATTGACTGAAACAAATAAAAAAGTAAAAGAGTAAAGATAACCCCTATGATATACTAGAATCTTGCTCAACTAGCAAGAAGCTGTAGCCTGATTTCCCTTAAAAGCATGTCCTACCATCTTAGGAATACGTAGTTCTGTATACATCACACCTTACAAAAAAAAAAATAAAGAAAGAAAGAAAAAAAAACGAAAAACCCCCAAAAATAGATGGATGGTCATGATTTGAACTCTGATCTTCTCAATCAAGGCCGGCCTGGGACTAAACAACAAATTCGTAGAAATATTGTGGTAAAAATTACTAAAAGAATATCAAAATTAACCTAAAAAATGAAAGATCCTAACTAAAAATCTGCTTTTATTTGCACAATAAAACTTACTCTCAATAAACAATACTAATCAGACATTAGCATTGCTCAATAAATCCATTTTAGATAAATCAATAAAGTCACAAATAAACATCTAATTAATAAGAAATCAAATTTTAATGAACTATAGAAATGTCCAATTAAATTAATTTACACTGATAAGACATTATACATATTCAACAAGTTCATTCATATATATAATTGATTATATATATAACACACACACACAGCATACATACATAATACGTACATAATGCATACATACATACATACATACATACATACATACATACATACATATACATATATACATACATACATATACATATATATATATGTAATCAGTCATGAAAAAGAGTATTCAGTACAAATGTAGAATAATGTACATACATAAAATAATATAGTCCAATAAAGACAATACTTCAAATTTCATACCTGGTTAAAACTAAGCAATCTTCAGATGATAAGCAAAGAGAAAACATTCATACATGCACTCCTCAGGAAGCACTCTTTTCTTGATGACCTCCCATACAGTCCCAAAACAGCTGGACTTTTATTTAGGGACTCCTTTGATTTACAGGTGACCATGTTGCTTTCAGATCCACTGGAGCAGCATTTCCAGTAGCTAAACAAACCTATACATGAGTGACAGTCTCTGTCACAAAGAACACATTTGTATATACAGTCTTAGGTCTGTTGGAGTTATTGCACACCTCTTAACGGGGTCACTTGTCTGCTGCTGTGCTCATTGACCTCTTTTTCCTTGATTTGAGGTGTTCGTTCAGGGTGGTCCTCCATGTTGGCCAGCCAGCTGTGAGGCTCTCCTAGGACTCTGTGTTGATGACAAGGGCCTTCAAATATCTTTTTAAAACATCTCTGTATTGTAGCCGAGGTCAGCTGGTGGTTCTTCTTCCAGATGCTAGCTCCTCAAAGAAAATGTCCTTTGGGAAATGGCCATATTTTATGTGGTGAATGTGTCTCAGCCAGTGTAAACATACTTCAAGGAAGACCTCATTGTGAAATGTTCAGCATACCAAAAAGGACTATTCGTGGGTATGTTTCCTGAAGACTCAAAGAAGACAGTAACATTGACATGAAGTAAAGCTTCTCTTGGACTCATGATTGCCACATCACATCACACTTCGAAGGCTGTGCCTTTGCAATATCAGAACAGGAGATTGCTATGAAACAAAACAGACAGTGAAGCGTTTGGAGCTCCAAGGTGCAACCAAAAATCCAGATTATGTCATATTTCTGTAGAAGACACTACACATGATTAGAAGTTACCCCAAAATATCATCAATGCCTGTACAAAACTATAGGTCCAACAAGGTTTGCACAGCACCTCTCAGACCTACTCCACCCTATTGGTATAATTCAGAGACAAGCTGAGGTAGGATACCCAGGGCTAGTATAGGTTGCAGGCTCAGGAAAGTGGGAGTGCCGTGATGTTTAGTGTAAAAAAAGATTCCCAAAATGTCCAATGCTATTTTCTGCATGTCCAGTTTTATATCAGAGTGACCTCCTCTGTGTTTCACTCCCAGTGGTCTCTCAAAACGCCAAATACCTATCCAAAATTTTACAAGGGCTTCTGTTATTGCTACATAATTGTTGAAACTAAACTGGGTTCCTCTGTCCTGTTCACAGGTCATGCTTTTAGTCCTGTTGAGTTCTAGCAAACTTCCTCATTAGGCTAATCTGCTGGGGCTGCCAGTTTAATCACTGAGTGACCAACCAAGCAACAGGTTGTACTGGAATCCATGTTACCTGTAGCACTCGCAAGAGACCTAGCAAGTGACCTGACATAAATATTTATATATAAAATTCTGCTTCTTTGTTCATCTGTTATATTTTAGTTAGTTAGAGAGGTCAAGATGGTATCAGTGAGAAGTGGAAAAAGACTGAGAAAGAGAGGGAGGGAGGGAGGAGTGAAAGAGTAGAGAAGAAAGAAGAAAGCAAAAAGTAGAGTAAGGTGTATAATCTTAAAACACTAAGGCCAAATGCATCACGTAGTTAGCTGAAGGGAAATGTGAAGAGTGAGAGAAAAAGACAGTGAAAGAAAAGAGGGAGAAAGAAAGAGGGTGAGAGAAAAAGAGGAAGAACAACGTGCAGTAGGGTGGGG
Source organism: Octopus bimaculoides (assembly GCF_001194135.2). Classification (NCBI taxonomy): domain Eukaryota; kingdom Metazoa; phylum Mollusca; class Cephalopoda; order Octopoda; family Octopodidae; genus Octopus; species Octopus bimaculoides. Next base: position 73,339,923 of record NC_068990.1, read on the forward strand.
AAGGAATAGCTATTAGGTGGTTAAAATGCTAGCTAAAGGGAAAGGTAAAGAGAGAGAGATATGTTTAGGATACAATATCTAGCAGAGGGTGATGTCCTGGTGTTGAGGTTAAAGAAAAGTAGAAAGAGATAGATGGGCTGAGGCGGTAGATATATTGCAAGAGAGAGAGAGAGAGAGAGAGAGAGAGAGAGAGAGGCAAAGAGCATTATATTGTCATAGTAGAGATACATTAACAACCGAACTGAACAGATATGAAATGAGCTTTGTTATGGAAAACTAGTAGTGATGATGGAGGTGGTGGTGGTGGTGGTGGTGTGTTGATAGTGAAAAGTATCTTTCTTTATTGAATTAAATTTTTTTTTCATAACGACCATCACTTAACGCATGCACATAAGTGTAATTATTTATTGTCTGCTTGCTTGAAAATTGATATTTGTTCATAAGGGTTAATTTAGCCTAAACTATGGATTCACAAGGATGTGAAGATATAGAGAATGAATCAGAGAGGAACAGCAAGAAGATATAATAAAAAGAGAAAAAAGACAACACTGTCAGAGTCATGAGGAAATGAATATAGACAAGCATCAAATATATTTAAAGAAAGTTAAAATAATAATACTATAAAAATACAAATCATTCTTTCTTTCTTAAATAGGTCCTCTTAATTCTTTTTAATTCCTTGGAATTTACATGGGTTTCACTAGTGCATATATATTAGTTTACTTTCCTGTTAAGGTAAGATCAGCAAAAAATGTACTCCATCTGATGAGAGATAAATATTGTTTAATGTGACAGCATACAATTATGAGCTACCAATAGTTTCATACTTTGGAGAAATCATCTAGGTAGGTTTTAAAACATGCCATGTTATATCTCCTCTCTCTCTCTCTCTCTCTCTCTCTCTCTCTCTTGTCAACTGCATCATCATTATTATCCTGCTGCTTATCTCCCACCCTGCTTCT
>NC_068990.1:73340894-73343173 GCF_001194135.2 Octopus bimaculoides
TTATTATCCTGCTGCTTATCTCCCACCCTGCTTCTTATCTCCACCCTGCTCTTCCCTTCTCAACTCATGGCTCATCGATCATCCACCTTTCGATCTTACCCAATATTTACAGTTGCAGTCTGCTTCTTCATCCTCTCATCTCCTGTTTCAATTGCAATCTTGCAAACAGCACACCTGTCCTCCCAACCACTACCCATCCACCCTATGTTTTGAGTGATCCATTTGGACACTCATTGCCACCATCTGTCCCTTTGCATCTCCTACCAATCAGTTCTCTTTTCTCTTTCTCCCCATCTCCTACTAAATGTGAGTAACCATGCAGATTTTCTACAATAGCAGTTCTCAACTGGGGTCCTTATAACATTTTTGCAGGGTCTATGCAACAAAATAGTAAATTGGGGATCCACAATAATATTTTAAGGGTCTCTGAAAAAAATTTTCTTTAGATATATGTGTTGGTATGTTTAGCAAGAAACAGGTTTCTTTCTCAAATGTTTTACATAGTTCAACTTACACAAGTTAATGTATGAAACACAAAATAGAAATTTTGAAAGAAGTTTCTATAAAACTAGTTTCTAAACATCGAATGGCTATGGGGGTCCACCAGAATAAAATAGTAATCAAAGGAGTCCAGAGATAAAAAAGTTGGTGGATCTACCCATAACAACTATGCCAAAGTAGACACTGGAGCTTGATGCAGTCTTTGGACCTGTTGGATCTTGTCAAACCATCCAACATATGCCAACATGAAACATCAACGTTAAATGATGATTATGATATATATATATATATATATATATGTATATATGTGTATGTATGCATGTATGTATATGATAGGCTTCTTTCAGTTTCCATCTATCAAATCCACTCACAAGGCTTCGGTTGGCCTGGGGCTATAGTAGAAGACATTTGCTCAAGGTGCCACGCAGTGGGACTGAACCCAGAACCATGTGATTAGGAAGCAAGCTTCTTACCACAGAGCCACACCTGTATCTATGTTCTTGTTGCAAATATTTGCAATAAAATAAGCGTAATATATGTCTTTACTGTGAATTTGGTTGGTAGATGAATGTAAATACAATGTTTGTGTCATCAGATATGATGTATGCATAAAAGTAAAAATGTATTTAGATGTACACACACACACACACACACACACACACACACACATATAGTATATGTTCTGTGTCTATCTACCTACCTATCTATCTATCTATCTATCTATCTATCTATCTATCTATCTATCTATCTATCTATCTATCTATCTCTCCCTTTCCACCCTCTCACTCTCTCTATATATATACTTATATATAAAATATATATATATTTATGTATGTGCGTGTGAATACATACGAGTAAATATATATATGTATACATGCATATAAATATATATATATATATATATATAAATATATATGTATGTATATATATGTAAATATATATTTGTACATATACACATACATACACAAGCATACACGTACATACATACACACACACACATATATGTTATGTATGTGTGTGTGTGTATATATATAATTGCTTATGCATGTGTGTAGCCAAGTATTGGAGTGATTTTATCTGTATAAAAGTATATGTAAATGGGCTTGTATATATTTGTTTAATAGTTTAATTGCATTTAAAAGCATAAAAGTATGTGTACATGCATGTGTGTGTGAGTGCGTGTGTGTGTGTGTGTGTGTGTGTGTGTGTGTACGTGCATGTGTATGTGAGAATATGTGTAAGGGGACACTTGTGTGAATGTATAAAATCTACATCATCGTATGGTTTCACTGATAGAAATTTGTTTATCATCAGTCTTATAATCATCACCACCACCTCCACCACCACCACCGCCGCCGCTACCACTACCACCACCATCATCACCATCATTATCATGACCATCATCATGATCCTCTTCATGATTTATCACCATTATAGTTATTGTTGTTGACATTGTTGTTATCTAAACACATTATCAGCATCATCATCATCAACACTCTCATCCTGGTCATCACTACCACCACCACCACCACCACCACGAAAATAATAATCATTATCATCAATGTCATCATCATCATCATCGACAACATTAACATGAACAACATCAATAACATCAACATCACTGTCATTTATCTTACAGGTAGAAATTTAATATTCAATTCTGTTATCAGGTTCTGCGTATTTTCTCATTTTTCTTTTTTAAAAAAATACTTTTATAAATTTATATACAGTTATATATTCACAAGTATACATACATACATACATACATACATACATAC